>NC_068362.1:13219387-13519387 GCF_020536995.1 Dreissena polymorpha
AATTTTTATATAACATCACTCTTTAAAATCCGAAATAGGTCGTAACCTGTCATAAACAAACGTATCTTATCTGTCTCAAATGTATAGCTGTTACATATGGTTCCAAGTAAAGAGCCACAAGTAAATATAAACTGAGTGTCATGTATTCGGCTTTGGAAAACCAGATTTATACTCATAGCTAATTAATTGAATTTAAATAATAAACTCACTGGGATGCCAAGACAGAACCTAGTTGAAGGCAATTTGTATTTTATTAATTAGCCATTCTTCACAATTTACGTTTAAAAAGCCTTCAATGAACTTATTATTGTTTAAAGCGCGCGACACATTGCATATATGTAATAGAATGAAGAATTCACTAAGTTTGACTATAACACATTACAATCGTATTGATGTACTCATAATAACCTTCCGTTTTAATAAAAATCAATAACATTTGTGCACTACAAAGACCTTGATCGGTGTACTGTGCTTTCGTCCTGAATTGTATGTGTGTCTCATTATACTACCTCGTGGTCGATCTTAATCGCGATATCGTGATGGCATGTGATGTTCTTAATTTGTAGGTCGTAATCAAATGTACTCTCTCATGTATCGATTTTCTAAACCGAGACAAAATGTTTATGTAACCGTCTGTTTTCTTTAATTTAGATTACATAATCGTCATGCTTCTAAATGTTTAGCCTGTAATTGATTTTTTAAACCCGTCCATAAATTGATTAGGTGCTCTACTTTTTTTTTATCTATTAGACCTCAACAATATCGGGTATGCTTTTCCAGTTGTTTGTTAATCTTTCTCTGTAAAAGTGTCCATATATTATACATCAATGATGTTCTAAAATAATCGTATTAGGTTTTACTCATAACATTTGAAACATCCTACTGTGTTTTGCAATCCATAAGGCGAATTCTTCCAAAACTATCGTACCTCCATCTTAGTTTAAACCTATTTATTTAAGCTCGATTGCATCGAAAGACAAGGACTTATATAAACGCTCTCGAGTCCGTTTCCTGGGCCTAGAACCAGTACTTGGTGTCTTTGGGGAAGAACTAAAGAACGATCCCACGGTGGGGATCGAACCCTTGACCTTCCGGTCGCTAGGCAGACACCGTATCAATTACACAACAGTACCTCCATCTTAATTGCTGAGTGTAATTATTGTTTACTCTTCACCGTGCTATTTTGGCTTGCCATATCGTTAACCGCCCTCTAAAACAACGCCTTAAGTCATCAACCACTATACCTATCATATAAAGCCGAGATAAGCTTCGTGGAAAGGACAATTTAATGTTGCCCACCTATCCCAGCGTAGCCTCAAACATGATTGTAATCGTTAAATATTGTTTTCATTGTATTAAAAACAAACAACAACAGTAAACAGTTATTTAAAGTATGTGTTAAATTGTTTAATTTGCATTCCGTTATTTGTCTCGGGTCATTTACTTTTCATTATTTCGATATTGCAGTGGTTTCTTCACTGTATAATTTGACTGTACAATTGGCTTTGTGTGTGGTTTGTCTTGTTTAATTTAGGGACTGTATTTTTTTATAGTGTATACATGCCATAACAGACATAAAGCTATAGCTGCTAGTCTCCGTCAAGTTTTTTTCGTATTTATCAAAAAGTAATATAAAAAGACAATATCTTGTAATCCTTTACGATCGTTTAAAAGAGATATTAAATACAAACACAACTTAATTTAATATATTTTATTATTTCATATATATACATGTATGTGTGAATCATTTGTGTATCCATTCTTACAGCGATTCACAAGTCAAGCTGGTTTCAGCAAGTTTTTCGTTAGATAACAAGTGATAATTACAAATTTAAATAATTAAGCAGATACATAGACATGGTAATATTAGGTAAACTATGTATCTTTATCAAAGTGAATGTATAACTTATAAATTATTATGTTATTTCAGTTGTTTGATATCTTTTTTGAATATTTATTGTGACAGTTTCAAGCTTTTACATATTTCAAACAGATCTAAAGCTACAGTAAAACCTCTTATAACGGAACACAGCACTAACATTAACACTCATTTCCGTTCATTATACACATAGCTCCATAATGTCTTAGTCAAATGATATTCCTTGCAGACAAAAACACGTCATTATTTATATTGGAATGTGGAACACGCCACATATTAAAACTGAATTGAGATATTTTGCTAAAAATAGCAGTGGTGACATGAGGTTAAGTTAGCCTTGTTAATAAAATAGGAAGGTAAAAGCTAAAAGGTGAAAACGCCGATTTGCTTTCGACGTACTGAAGATTCGACTTTTTAACCTTTTAAAACCAATCCAACACATTTTTTACAAATAATAGATCACAAACAATCGTACTTTATAGGCAACTCATAAATTCATGTCGGTGTACTGTTGCATAAAGCTTTCACATGATAAATAAACTGGACGTATTTATAAAGAAGACGAATCAGACAATAACCAGATATGCAATTAAAAAGAGTATATCTCGGCATTAACTCGTTTAAGCTAAATATCTCCTGAATTATTTTAGTTAAAACAGTTTTCTTTAGGCATCAGGTTTTGTTACAAACGTATTTCGTATACTACAAAACATTATTTAAAGAACTAATGAAATTGTAGTCAAACGCAGCTCTGAAAGTGTGCTTTAAAAAGCTTACTAGACCTCGGTATGCTTAAATAAAACTGTATTAATCAGTTTTGATTTATTCTAATGCCACATCTAATACAATAATTATTTATGCCACTTTTTAAAGATATCATATGTATCGGAACCTCTTTTTATATTTCATGTGTGTTAAATTTTAATGTGTGAGGTCAAAAAAAAATGTTAATTATCACCAACTAATGTTCACTCGTGATTACGCTAGGTAAAAGAGGGCCGTGAGATCATACGATATCTCCCGCAGTCTTGACTAAACAAGTCATGTATAATCTATGTTTATCAATATATCTTTAAACAGAATCTTTAAACAGAATAACAGGGCAGCTATTGTGTTGCAATATTTGCATTTCCCGGCCGAGATATTTTAATGTTTACACAAATCTAACAACTCAAATTTGGCCATTTTGCATTAACAACATCCGCTGAAGATACTGATCATTCAACACTGTTTACATGTCTTTATATTGTGACCAATTTGAAACAAATTTTCAAAGTACGGCTCTGTTGTAAGAGCTGTGTTTGGCCATTAGATATTTAGCCTATGACAATATGTTAGCATAAACTATATAAAGAAAACAGTATAAAGCAGTCAATTCTAAAGAAAAATATCGGACGTCGTATCAGTTGATTCAATATTAAGCCTCAATACATTATTTTGTTAAGTAAATCAGCTTTAAATAAAATATATGCAGCACACTATATACTAGACAATGATGAATAGGTTTTATCTAATCACAACATTTACAAACTATGAATCCTGCCCTACAGATTATGACTGTATCGGAATAAGGATCTGTAGTAGACCCTCTACATAAACGTGAGTAACAACATAATTATTAACCTAGAAGTTACAGAATAAATTACTACTGGATATTAACATATTTTTTATCAATATATTTGCGCTTGAGTTTAATGTTCTAGATTAGTTTATAGAAATTAACTTACGAAATTAAACATTAAGAATGATTATATATATTGGTTTAGTTAAGGATATACAATATTTCAGTAAAAACACGCATAATAAACACAAACAGAGTAAGCTATGAAGCATTTATGAGGAAAACGTGACTCTGCTGGAATAAAAAACTGGTGTCCTCGGTGCTGGATGTATTTATGTTAAAACGAATGTGTATGTATCAACACAATTGTTCCCAGGTCACAGTTCGGTCCGTTAGTACTTTGATTAAAGTTAGTTCGCAAAAAGGTATAAATAGAATATTAAAGGCACTATCAGTAAAATGTAAATATAAATACGAGCGTATACAATTTGTATAAACTTACGAAATTAAACATTAAGAATGATTATATATACTGGTATAGTAAAGGCAAGACAAAAACTCAGTAACAATACGCAAAATAAACACAAACAGAGTAAGCTATGAAGCATGTATGAGGAACACGTGACTCTGCTGGCTTAAAAAACGGGTGTCTCCGGTGCTGGATGTATTTATGTTAAAACGAATGTGTATGTTTCAACACAATTGTTTCCAGGTCACAATTCGATCCGTTAGTACTTTGATTAAAGTTATTTCGCAAAAGGGTATAAATAGAATATTAAAGGCACTATCAGTATAATGTAAATACGAATACGAGCGTATAAAATTTATATAAATATTGAAGCACATTTTGTACATGTGCAACTACCAAATACAAGAAATTGCCCACTAGGAAATCGGTCAATTATTAAGGATTTGGTAATAAGTTACAATAAATTACAAAATAAATAGTTTTCAGTCAAACGTTAATTATGTTATACTTTTACATATTTAAACTAAACTAAATCGCGTTTGAGCTGGAGCTATTATGTAAAAGTTCTATCAAATTTGAAGAAAATATTTACAGGTAAATTTTATTCAAATTTAAATAAAGATTTTGGATTAAACAGTTTTCGCATTGAAGATATTAATCAACCTTTCCGATTTTTAAGTGTGTTATACTATAACAATAAACATTTACCCATATATTTTTGGACACGCAGAGTATCATTATTTGGGCATACAATTCAGAGCAGATGCTTAAAGGTAGGTACGTCCTCAATGATACACAGAAGAAGATTGTTGTCAGCGTCAATATTCTTTCCGCACCTAAAAGTAAGTAATCAAGCAAACAAGTAAGTATTTATGAACTTGGCAATTGTATATGATACACAGATTTCACAAGCTAAATACAATACCATCTTGCCTTGTGGGCATATATACCATTTTAACAATCAAAGGACCTTTGCAAGAATAATATACGCATTATTTGCATGTTATGAAGGGTTGGAAAACTATGGAAAAGAAAACAAGATATAAAAAAGTTAAGCTGCATCATATAAGGTAATTTTACAAATTAATTTTGTATTTTCGTTCGAAAGCGTGTGGGGTTTAATGGAGAGAAAACTAAATTGTAATTTGTATCGAACCAGTCATAAATAATTAAACAATTCTGTTATTATTGCGTGAACACTATATATTCAAGAATAGATAGGTATCTGTCCTGAAAATGAGCTTGCAAGCTTTGTGCGACCTTCATTTAGCCTTTTTTCCAAATAAAACTTTAATGGCGGCCAAATAGTTGTGTAATTGCACATACTTTTATGTCTTTTAAGTGTACGTCAAATGTATAATATACGTAAACACTGCTATTTGACATAATAAACGTATAAAGACTTTTGGAAATTTGATTTATCGTTCTCCAGTGCCTCATCAGACATCATATATGTTCCAGCATATAATCCAAAATTATATTGACAAAACGTAAAAAATCGTATTAAGCTTTAAGAACGTAGTATTCAGGTTACTTCAATCATACTATAGTCGTTTATTGTAAACTTACCCTTTCACAAAGGATTTTCTGTTTTTCGAATATTCGGACTTTCAGCTTTTTTATCCGGATTGTTGTCAGATGAAGCATATATTTGCATTGATATGCCTTTCCCGGTCATAATTTGAGGTAATGTTTGTTGAATAGTAGACGCCGTCACTCGTTCGCTTAAAATATACGTTGGGACAAATAATTAGGAAAATAAATACCTTGGGCGTATGTTATACAATCAATGTAAAATGTTTGCACATTTAAATAATAAAAAATATATATTTATATAATGATGCTGGTTTTATAAAATCAATACATTAACTTATTTGTACAAATGTTCATAGAATGCAATTGTAAATTTATGGTATGTTGGTGTTTTTGTAGCTTCAAGTATTGTACCTGAGTTTTTCAATAATTGCATAGTTCGTTTTTCCGCAGACAAGAATCTCGTACATTTTAGCGATGTACTAGTCAGTACCACTGCTATCCCGATTTCCCCTCACAGCAGCCCACATAATTATCTGTTGTCTTAACAGTGTGTTGACATCGGCAGAAACCTCAGGTGGGCAAGAGTTCATGTGAAATTCAAAAACCAACTGTTGAGCCTCCACAATTATTCCCTCCTGTTTGAAAGATACAAAACACTGAATACATTGAATCAATGTAAAATTGCTGCATTAATCATGTGATAGACAAAGTGAATGCACTTGCCGATGATCAAATTAGTATATTATTCAACTGTTTGATGTGTTAACTATTTAAATTAATCAAAAGACTGTTAAACACGTCACCCATTTCATATAAATTAAATACACTTGATACTTCTCAAATTACTATGCAAAGCAAAGTTTTTATATTGGGTGATAAAATAAACAAATTAAAATAATTGTTTAAGTCAGAATCGCTTACGTCCTCATCCTTTTTCGTTTCCGACGTTGCCGGTATTTTCCTTGTGATTGTGATGATGGCATTGGCTGCATATCAGTTCCGTTTTCGTATTCTTCAATCATCTCGTATTATTCAATCATCATTACAACATTTTCATAAACTCTGAACAACATGTCTTTACTGGCTGCATATATAAGCAAACGAGTATGATCAATATAATACACCATATGAACACGGTACTCTAAGACGATGTAGAGATTTACTGTTGTTGAACAGCTGTTTATCATTGTTTCTACAGCCACACAATTTCGTTTGGACTCAAAAAGCAATCCTGATTCCTCAAATCGACATTTCTTTTTAATAGCAAATAATAAAACGATAATTTAAAACAATGTATGCGCAATTTATTAACTTGCCCGATTTAAGAATTGCAAGGATATTAAAAAAGTATAATACTACAAAGAATAAACAAAATTGATGAAATTAACTACACCTACATGTAATACTCAATATGTTGAATATGTATGAAACCTGGTATAATTGGATAGTTACAAGCGTAACAAGTCCAAAGGCATGCATATGGTCGGCTGTAAATGGAAATCTGCATACATCTATAGACAATGCTAGTATCAAATATGGGTTATAAAAACATGATATTCATGACACATTTTGTATGCAAGTATATTGGTAAGCAATAACAATAGTAAAACATAATGTATATGTGTGCACAAGTGTAATTAATCGTAAACATTTAACATGAAGTATAACCACACATACAACAATACAACTTAAATACTTTAAATATGCCAATTGTTTAAATATGGGAATGAAAATACATTCAATTTAAATAATAAAACAGCTTAAAATTCCGATTCGTGGAGATGATAAAGTATACGTGCTTTTTTATCGTTTAACACGTTTCTTTGAATTATGTTTATAACACAGTACAGTAAAACAAAGGTAATACACAAAGTTGTATACTATAATACAATGTTTTGTTAATTATTGTTAAAACTAAGTTTTTGTCCAAAGGGACCAAAGGCATTCTTAAATATTTTTTCGATAAGTATTGTTGATGTCACTTAATAAAACTGTGTATCTCCACACATGTTAACACTTCCTGATATTTCTGACTTACTTTTCGTGTCATCATTTTAGTTATTGTATTAATCAGCGTATAGTGAATGTTATTGAGTTTACATATTCTGACATCATCTTATATTGTTGCCAATTAAAAAAGTGTATATAATGTTATGTCATGATATAGAAAGGTTCTGCCAAAGAATATGAAATTAAATATAACCTCTGCGTATGTTAACTGGTTTGCTTTACATCAGCCACAGCTTTCACATCAAAACTAAATAGTTTTCATTACTTGCAAGCATTAACAATCTGGTTCGGTATTTGTTTACCCTTATACTCGTCCATTTTTTAACATATTGACAAAAATAAAATAATGTTTTCAAAGAGCCTGATCGAAGAAGCAAGAACCATATGTATAGCAATCATATCAGTATATTAAATTGGTTGACACTTGTGGGTTTCAGGAGTATACTTAGTGTGTATGTGTATTTGTAATTACAACTTCCAGTCGTTACTTAACATATCGGAAGAGCGTTGTTCCCGTTAGAACATCTGCTTAATATAACAGTGCATTTATTTAGAAAAACACCGTTTATAACTCCCATTAAGATAGAACAAGGTGTGTACGTGTTAGTGGTTAATACGAAGCCATCATTTCTATGTGAACGCCACAATGGTTGGGGTTTAAACTGCTCGAGTAAAACGCTCTTCGAAATGTATTTTCTTCGTACATTGCATTGATTACTCTTCGCGATATAATACTATAACGGAGTTGAGACAGTTTATGCATATAACAAACAGACGATCAAACACTAAGGAATTTAACATAACTGTACACAAACATTTAGGAATAGAGACATATATTTCAAATGTAAATCTAGGCCATTGGACGAAGTTAACTCCATACTAAATATGAATGAGTAAAGCTCATATTCAAAGGTCACGTTTTATTAACATGACAAAAAACTTTTATGAATACCAGTTTGTTCATCCTTGATAACAAGAGGTAGAACAGTATTTCGCATTTCTATATTAGTTACCTATCCGTTTATCGAAAGGTAACACAAGTAGCAGAACTTCTTTGCAGGGATGCATTATTTGTCTGATCATCGTAAACAATTAGGTTCATTGGGTCATTGTCGACCTGAAAGCCGACGCCAGTCACCCCCATTTGACTAGAATCGGCTTCATGTCACCCCAGAGTTACATCAATTGGCTTCTAGTCACACCGGGTGACAAGAATCGGCTACTAGTTACCATTCTATTTTTTTATAAAACGACACCGCATCGCATTTCGATGTTTTGAAAAGTGCGCGCGTGTTCGACCAGAAAGCGGCTTATTCCGAAAACAATAACAACAACATGTACATAAAAATAGAAAAAAAGAGAATTTTAAAATCATATAGAGCATGTGTGATAAAATGTAAGGATACAAATAAAAGGATCTGTGATAAAATGCATTTAATTAAAGAGTATGTGAGTGATGGAGAAGATCGTTTTTTAGATCTATAGCTCTTCTTTCGTATTTGTAGTATTTTTATACAAATTCCCTTGCATATGAACGTTCAAATCATGTGTTTTTTGCTGAAAAAGTAAAATTGTTGGCGAGGACGACTTTATGCTTATTTCGATGGTGACTAGAATCGGATTGAAGTCATCCCCCGGTCGACAAGCATCGGCTTCATGTCACCCGGGTGACTGCAATAGGCGTCATGTCACCTGGGTGACAAGCATCGGCTTCTAGTCGTTCCCGGACGGCTTGTGGGCCATTTCAGGTCGACAATGACCCATTGAAATTACCTTATACAAAGTATAGTATATTTTTTTTATATAAGTTAAATTCCTAGCCTGACATACATGATGTTTTCAATAAAATTTTGAACAAAATACGCCAATATTATAAATACTACATTGCATTGTATTTCATCTTTAATAGCTGGGATATGTTCAATATTCTTTATTCAAAACGTTGTATAACTCCAAGGTTTGAACTGTTCATCTTTAGTTAGTAGTATTACATGTAATTGCGATGTTAACAAATTGTTCGAATCTTGTTACTCAAAAACACAGTTAACTGTTAATATAAGCGAAACCGGATTATACAGTTTCGTTGTTACAAACAAAATATTAAACGCCTGGGTTTTGTTTCAGGATTGTTTTTCAATTATATGTTAAATTACTTCCTTAGCTTTTTTGACTTACAATTACAGCGAACCAAATTGTAAGTTTAATTTAAATCCGCACAGCATTTTAAGAGGGAATTTCGCAGGATGCAAACTATTGTTCTCGGATATTATACAACACACGTCGATGGACATCGGGCACCATACACAATACGTCAGTACGACTACTTCAATAAGCTTCAATAAAGTTAAGAGCTAACAACACATTGTAACAGGGATGCAATGAGTATATTACCTTCGGCGTGGCGTTGTAACGGTTTAGTAAGCTGACATTGCATCGTCGGCAAGTGTTGTTTTTCGTGTTTGGATCCTTGAGAGCGATAAATCGAATTATAAGGCTGATGTTCGCTCTTATCCTTGCCGGGCGGTTTATTAGCTGAAAACGGATATGACGTTGATATCGCTATTTGATGCAATGTATTTATCTAACAGCATTATAGGAAAAAAATCTTATTGGAATTCAACATGAATAGAATACACAGATGGATCAATTAAATTTTTAAATTATTCTCAAAATAACAAAACAATTAAATAATAATACACGAAGTTCCCACAGAATGAAACTCGTCAAAAAATAATTAAGTGATTGAACGGTAATCTTTCATTTACCAACATATAATGATCAATCACTCTATAATGTAAGTGTATATCAGATACACAATTGCAACTACTTACATTGCAACTTAATATGTATACACATGATGATACAAATGTTTTCGAATAAAATACCAAAATTAGTATTCAATAATATGATAGAATAAGTCATAATAATGAGTCTTATATTTATTTTTGCGATTCAAAAGTTTAATTACGCCCAGATCGTGTGGGATTATGTGCATTATGTGTATTTAAATGTGGACTACTGTCGTTGATATCGTAATTTCTGAATTTTGGACTGTTTTGCATCAACCAATTATATGAACAAAAGAGGGAATACATTTGCATCTTTTCGTCGATGATCATTATTATGACATATATACAAAGTTATCGAAATTAGTTAAATTGTTCCAAACGGATATGTAAGATGAGAAAACCTGACTCACGTAAAGGAATATATTGTGGTGAAACGTTGTGAGAGCTTCCCATCGGTTGTCCATCCACTCAATCGTGTCCTCCACCATGTGCGAAAGTGCGGATTTTTACAAGAATACATTTACGTTTTTACGCAGTATATAATATAATATATATATTAACACCTAATGGTGGAGCATATTAATTGAGTTTGTTTTATATATATCGCTTTTGTATTTAGGATAATAACATGATTATCAAGTCATATCGAGACGCTCAAAAGGCCATTACAAGTTTATTATATTGGATACAATTAGTCGTATCTGTTATTCACCAAACAACGTCCAATCTTATCTGTCTGGTTGTTTGTTGTACGCCTAAATTTTCATAAGTTTCCAGCAGGTTGGATTAGTCTTCATTTACCTTTCAAGAAATTGATAATACATGATAAATAACTTAATGTCTGTTTTAACGTTAGTGGTCTTGTGGTTTTTAAATTGGGTCGGAAATCAACAAGAAATACTACTTGTATATGTATTTTAATTATCAATATAATTTTGGATTATACAAGACATCAATTATTAAATTGATCATTAAACAACACACAGGCTATCGAAAAAACACAACCCAAACAGATAGTCCAAACGATTGATTGTCAGAGTGAGCTAGAAAATCATCGAGTGCGCGAGTGAGTGATGAGTGATTTAAGAGTAAGTTTCGCATCTTACAAGAAGGGATATACTAAAATGAGTTAAAACTGCAAACACACAAATGCAAAATAGATACATATCTTTTAATGCAATAAGGTACTCACATGGACGAGAACAAATACTGCGAGTGTGTTATTTTAGAGTAGTTATTATTATGCAGAATTAGTTTATTTTTTGCATTTTATAATTTAGCTTTAATCACGTTTAACTCTAACTAAGACTATAAAACATTTACGTTTAAATGCTCGGCTGCGGTTCGGAATTGCCTGAATCACTCCCAGCATCTGTACTCACGATGACATTGTTGTTTTAGGTGGTGTTGTGTCTTGCACGTGTTAAAGATAACACAAACGTAACATTGGTCATGATTAAACGAAATGAATAACCATAAACGAATAACATATAAACCATAAAACGAAAATAACAATGAACCACTATTTTACACTAGCTTAACGGCAAATTACGATCATTATTGTATTTATTTTTGCTTAAATCTCATACAATTGCAGATGTACATATTTTGATTAAATGCATGATACACTTTCCATACGTAAGATTCGTATGTTGTCGCCAAAGAAGTTAAGTTTCTTCACCATATTTGCAAACTTTCAAAAATGTTGCAAAACGTTCAAAATAAAGACAAGTATAGCAATATCTCAAGCTATGATTTTGTTTTTATGTCAACTTGTGTTGCAAATAGTGTTGCATGTATTAAAATACGATGCACAGAACTTGTCCACGCTGTACTTAAACTGAGATGCGAGCGTTTGTAATAACACACAATCTTAATATAATACGTATGATCGTACAGAAATTCTACTCGATCGAATACATAATATTAAAAAGAACGAAAAGAAGAATAATCGAAGACGCTTTTTACACGCTTTTACATAAACTACCATATTAATTCCAGGGTTTATTTATGTAAATATATGAAGTTCAGACAACTTGATAAACGTGTTAGGAAAAAGATCAGTATCTGCTCTTCAAAGAAGTTTGCTGTCTTCAACATGTTTCATAACCATCACATATGATATGCAAAACAATTAGAAAATTACGTGTCACTTTCGCATTTAAGAGGAATGGCAAAATTAGTGCATGAAAAAAATGACCGCACATCTTAGTGAGACACTTTATAATGGCATATAAAGACATATTTGTACAGGCATATTTATTTAAAACTGTAGCATTATGAACAGAAAAAACATACTATGACGGTGTTTCTTTAGATTGGTTGTTATTGTCCTTAAAATTATATGTAATTGCACTCTAAATAAGACAAGATTACCTTTCAATGTTCGGCTGTGCTTGGTCATCGTCAGATGGACTCCCATCATCCTTGCTCGGATTGTTAGTTTCATGGGACGAGTCTTCCGTGATCGAGTTTATGTTACCATTTCATTTGCCCGCCATGCTCGAGTTTCCTTTTCCATTTGATTCATCTGCCTTGCTTGAGCTGCCTTTTCTATTCGATGCGTCCGCCATACTCAACGTTTCATTCTATTCGTCCGCAATGCTCGAATTACCATTGCCATTTAATGTGTCCGCAATACTCGAGTTTCCATTTATATTTGATTCATCCGCCTTGCTCGAGTTACCAGTTCCAACTGATACGTCCGCAGTATTCGAGTTTTCATTTACATTTGATTCGTCCTACTTGCTCGAGTTATTAGTTCCAATTGATGCGTACGTGGTACTCGAGTGTCCATTTACATTGGATTCGTCCGCCTTGCTCGAGTTACCCGTTCCAATTGATGCGTCCGTGGTATTCGAGTTTCCTTTAACATTTAAATCGTCCGCCCTGCTCGAGTAACCCGTTCCAATTGATGCGTCCGTGGTACTCGAGTTTGCTTTTACATTTGATTCGTCCGCCTTTCTCGAGTTACCAGTTTCAATTGATGCGTCCGTGGTAGTCGAATCTCCTTTTACATTTGATTCGTCTACCTTGTTCGAGTTACCAGTTCCAACCGTGGCACTCGATTGAACATTAACATTTGATTCGTCCGCCTTGCTCGATTTACCAGTTCCAATTGATGCGTCCGTGGTACTCGAGTTTCCTTTAACATTTGATTCGTGCGCCTTGCTCGAGTTACCCGTTCCAATTGATGCGTCCGTGGTACTCAAGTTCCCATTTACATTTGATTCGTCCGCCTTGCTCGAGTTACCAGTTCCAATTGATGCGTTCGTGGTACTCGAAATTCCTTTAAAATTTTATACGTGCGCCTTGCTCGAGTTGTTAGTTCCAATTGATGCTTCCGTGGTACTCGAGTTTCCTTTAACATTTGATTCGTCCGCCTTACTCGAGTTACTAGTTCTAACCGATGAGTCCGTGGTATTCGAGTTTCTTTTTGCATTTGATTCGTCCGCCTTGCTCGAGTTACCAGTTCCAATTGATGCGTCCGTGGTACTCGAGTTTCCTTTAAAATAAGATACGTCCGCCTTGCTCGAGTTGGTAGTTCCAATTGTTGCGCCCGTGGTACTCGAGTTTCCATTTGCATTTGATTTGTCCGCCTTGCTCGAGTTTCCAGTTCCAATTGATGCGTCCGCCTTGCTCGAGTAACCCGTGCCAATTGATGCGTCCGCAGTAATCAAGTTTCCATTTGCATTTGATTCGTCAGCCTTGCTCAAGTTACCAGTTCCAATTGATGTGTCCGTGGTACTCAAGTTTCCATTTACATTTGATTCGACCGCCTTACTAGAGTTATCCGTTCCAAATGATGTATCCGTGACCTCAAGTTTCCATTTACATTTGATTCGACCGCCTTACTATAGTTATCCGTTTCAAATGATGTGTCCGTGGTACTTAAGTTTCCATTTACATTTAATTCGTCCGCTTTACTCGAGTTTTTCGTTCAAAATGTTGTGTCCGTGGTACTCAAAGTTTCCATTTACATTTGATCCGTCCGCCTTGCTCGCGTCACCCGTTCCAATTGATGCGTCCGTGGTACTCGAGTTTCCATTAACATTTGATTCGTCCGCCTTGCTCGAGTTGGTAGTTCCAATTGTTGCGCCCGTGGTAATCGAGTTTCTATTTACATTGTATTTGTCCGCCTTGCTCGAGTTTCTATATAAATTTGATTCGTCCGCCTTGCTCGAGTTACCCGTGCCAATTGATGCGTCCGCAGTAATCAAGTTTCCATGTGCATTTGATTCGTCAGCCCTGCTCGAGTTACCAGTTCCAACTGATGCGTTCGTGAGACTCGAGTTTCCATTTACATTTGATTCGTCCGCCTTGCTCGAGTTATTCGTTCCACTTGATGTGTCCGTGGTACTCAAGTTTCCATTTACATTTGATTCGTCCGCCTTACTCAAGTTATCCGTTCCAATTGATGTGTCCGTGGTACTCAAGTTTCCATTTACATTTGATTCGTCCGCCTTACTCAAGTTATTCGTTCCAATTGTTGTGTCCGTGGTACCCAAGTTTCCATATACATTTGATTCGTCCGCCTTACTCGAGTTATATGTTCCAATTGATGTGTCCGTGGTACTCAAGTTTCCATTTACATTTGATTCGTCCGCATTGCTTGAATTACCAGTTCCAATTGATGCGTCAGCAGTACTCGAGTTTTGTTTACATTTGATTCGTCCGCCTTGCTCGCGTTACCCGTTCCAATTGATGTGTCCGTGGTACTCAAGTTTCCATTTACATTTGATTCGTACGCCTTGCTCGAGTTACCCGTTCCTATTGATGCGTCAGCAGTTCTCGAGTTTCCATTTACATTTGATTCGTCTGTCTTGCCCGAATTACCAGTTCCAATTGATGCGTCCGCAGTACTCGAGTTTTCATTTACATTTGATTCGTCCGCCTTGCTCGAGTTACCCGTTCCAATTGATGCGTCCGTGGTACTCGGGTTTCCATTTACATTTGATTCGTCCGCCTTGCTCGAGTTACCCGTACCAATCGATGCGTCCGTGTTACTCGGGTATCCATTTACATTTGATTCGTCTGCCTTGCTCGAGTTTCCCGTCCCAATTGATGCCACTGTAGACCTCGAGTTTCCATTTACATTTGATTCGTCTGCCTTGCTCGAGTTACCCGTTCCAATTGATGCGTCCGCAGCATTCGAGCTTCCATTTACATTTGATGCGTCCGCCATGTTGTTCCGTTTGATGCACTTGTTGATGATAAAACAAAATCTTAATTTGTAATGCTTAATCATATTGAAATAATCTATTGGACTAAATATTTAACAAAATAATGAACAAAATAAAAGTTCACAACGTTACAGAATACGCTACAAAACCGATCATTGTTCAAAGCTGTTGTTTCGTTTTTCGAAAATGAAACAAAAATATTTGAAGTACCGATGATGATAGATGAACAATTTGAATGAGTTATGATCGGATCTTGTTTTCAAAATAGTTTTGATGTATCTACAAATTTCGGAAATCAACAAATGTTCAAAACAAATTAAACAGCGCAATTGTGTTAAACGTAAACTCGTTTTACTCTAATGTAGCCTTAAAAGACTATATTGTAACACAATGCTAACTTAAATCGATATTCATTTGAAATCATTGTTTACAGCTCATTTTTTAGTTAAAAAGTTGGAGAAACAACACAATAAAAAATATTTAACAGGACATGTTGAGTGCTGCCAGACCTGCACATACACACGCAGTTCACACGCTTAAACACAAGCGCACACAAGCAGATAAAGGTTTGATGAATATACACACACGTTTCATAAAATACAAATATGTTTGACAAGCGCATGTCATCATTTCACAGAAAAAGAAACAAATTCAAATTTGGACGAACTTTTTGAATGGACTCGAAATCGGAGCTGACAAACTTTGAGCGAGTATGTTTTTTAAGCGTTTTGGTAAATATACTTTTAACTGTTATTTTCAATAAAGCAATCGTTTAGTGCAAACTTATTGCGAAGAGAAAGCGTATGAACGCATTCACGAAACAGAGACTGACCGATCAATCGAACAATCTATCAAACAGACTTGACAGCTATCTTATTGTATTTCTTATTGTTTTTTGAGTAATCTATTTATTGCTCAAAATAACGAAATAACGAGCATATTGAAGAGGAATTAACATGCATTTGTAAATGATACTTACTCATCAAAACAGACTTATATAATTAGCGCGTTAAACATAACACAGTTTAAGTCTGTTATATCCAACATGTACATTGGATGTACTTTTTAAAACCAAATTACCTTTTATTCATTATTACCTCATCAGAGTTGTTAATCGGAAGAGTATTCCTTTCGTCGATTGCATTCACATTTGATACCGTATTATCTGCCATTTGTCTAATGCACTAGTACAGAACACTTCACCGTTTTTGAATGCATATTATCGGCTTTGTTCGTGAAATCATAAATTATCTGGTAATGATGACATCATATACTAGTGTCTAAAGGTTCTAGTCCAAAATATCGATGCGGCATATATGCTTGTTGATGTTCTTCAATATTGAATCGCGCGTGTCAGTGAATCTCTCTCTGTTTTTCGATAGTACAAGTCCATAAAACCATTAAGTCTAATATGCGCATATAATGAAAACCAATCTTTGGCGTTTCGCGTTATATAACGACGGGTAATGATTTGCATACGCCTTTTAACATAAACAATCTGATCGGATGAGAAGCCATCACGAATTGGCTAATAATAACGTATAATTAAACCCCCTATCGATTTATATATAACATGGATAATGTTCCGAAGTATAAACATTTATCCGGAGTTCAAACTTATATAATTCCTCACTTTTTACAAATTAAATGTTGTTCAAGACATGTAAAATATCTTCGGAATAATTTATTTACACGTAGTTTCCGGTATCTTATAAAAACTAAAGTAAACAGACTAACGGATGTTAAAAGAGTGGTAAAAGAACCATCTCTTTTATTGCATGCTTTTTTCTTTGGAATAAATTACCTCAAATTTCAGAAATGCCGATGGTTTTTAATTTCTTTAGAGTAGTGTTAATAAACACCTTTTAAATATGTTGTATGTAGTATACATTAAGATTTTATTTGAGTCTTTTTGAGTCTATTTGTTTCTTGTTTGTTAACCATTTACGGATGATATGACAATCAGATTATGTAATATCCTTTACCTACGACGTATTCAACTTGGTTAGTGCAATATTATACATCTAGTAAACAATCTCAAATGTAATTACGCTTCCTGTATTGAAACGATTGGTTCCAAGCTGCAATGTTTTTATCATTGTTTATAATGGCTACCATTGCGTTTCATTATCGCTTTGTATTCATCATTATTTTATAGAGACATAGACCTATATATTCAGTAATAACATGGGCATAACTGATCAGTTTTATTTCACTGATATTTCTCTATGAACTACCGGAAAGCATTAAAATGGTATACTCCGCTGAAGTATTATATAAGCAAATGATCTAAAGTTGATGTTAGTGAGCACACAAGTGATTTCTCGAGTGTTGAAAAATGAATTTTCCTTCAATCAGCCTTAGAAATCGAACAAAGGCAATTATAATTGTCTGTATTGCCCAGGGTTGTACCCTGCATCTCGAACGGGGTCCAAAGCTGCGTTGATAGGGGCCTCAGTGGTAATGCTGGATAGGAAGTTATATACTTTCCTCATGATGATGAACGAACGTTCCACAGTGGTAGAGTTAAACGTGCATAGCGAAGTAAACATAAAAACAAGCTGTATAATTCATGTGTCCGTGTTTATAGCGTATCGGCAACGGTTGATATTGATGTATGAAAGATTACAAAAATGTCCTTATACGAATTTAAGTAAATGGTAGACGACTAAAAGAACATGCTTTTCTAAAAGTTACAAACTCACGTTCATAAAGATTGATTTTAACTAGTTAAAGTATTTATATTGCTATGCTAACAGATATATGGATGTCATTCACACGTGATAATGGCATATAAGCAAGAGTTGCGAACTGCTTTTGTTGGAATGAAATAAAATATATTTCAGAATTTTTTTTTTTAATTTTTGGTTTACCTGTTAAACTGACATATTCAAATGTTGAAGTACTAGTGACCCAGTGTACAGGAGTCTTTACTCTTGACTGTTTGTTATTAGGCAAAACCCTATGCTTTACAAGATATTATTTTGATTCTAAAACGACGTATTGGTTCTATAATGTATTTTACTGGTCATTACATTAGAACTATATTTATATTCCGCATACATTTCTACAAAGTACGTTTCACTGCGCGTGTAAATGACTTCATCTAAAATACCAAAGTAATATAGAGTCTATTTCATTAATGATACTTGAGCGAATTGCGTTAACTTCAAATATACAATATGCCGTTATTTTAATCGATACAGTAAATGTAACATTTTTAAAAAACAAAACTAAAATAGAACATTTGATAACATTTAAGACGTGTGAACAATTATTGGTTGTATCATAAAATATTATGTTTTAATAAAATATGTTAAACAATAAAGCTTAGTTTATAAGTATTTGTGTATAGCTTTTTTAAGCACGTGTAATTCAATGTTGAATTTCCCCGAAATCTCTAGAAGTGTTTAACATAAAGGCTGTGCCGATTTTTATTGCAGTGTAAACTATTGCTGGTATAATTAATTTTAACCTATAGAAAACAAGCGTGTCGTATTAGAATGGCATAAATATTTTAAAGATTAGAATGGCATAAAAAATTGAAGGTTAATGCGCAAAGTGCAATTGGTAAGAGCTCACCGCGTGCGTTGAGGTCTTAAATTCAAAATTAATAAATTAATCTTTATTTTGATTGAGTTGACACATTTTAGGTGCATGAATAAGGTAAATACTACGAAAACACTTTCACCCGGTTTATACATCGATATATGTTAAGTTATATACATTAAGCTATTATTAGACCTTCCAAGGAAGAACATCATGCGATAAAACGATAACAAGATTAGCATATCGACCACGAGATAAGACAACGATGAATACATCGCATGCAGGACAAGCACAAAGTACAACGATCACAGTTTGTTTAGTTCACAAATGTATTAAAAGTGCACTGAAATAAAAGGTCATATAATTACCTCGTGTATACGTTTAAAAGTTATAAACACAAACCTTCTTAATTCGAGATAAAATAGACAGAATGCATAGCCATTTATAAACTAAATGGTTGTTTACAGACGGCTCAAATGGAACATAAGTATAAGGTCTCAGTCATTCCTTGTGTTATCTTAAAATGTATGACAATATGATCACCTTAGTATAAGCAAACTTCACTAGTGAATTCGTCTTTTATTTTATTTAAAAAAAACGTATACTAGAATGAATATGAAAATAAATCCCGAAGAAATGTATAGCCTATAACAAACACAGTATGAATTCATAGGTCGTGTAAAAAGAACAGTGCGTCAAAGTTCCTATATGGTTAAGGCACAGCAAAAGCTGGTAAATTATAAAGCTTTTATAGTAGTGACATATGTGAATGTTAACATAGAAGTAATTATATATAGATAATCTATGGGTAAAGCAAAAACAACGGGTATTCACATTTTTACCAAATCATTTAATGTGTGTTTATTCAATGTTGGGCATGCTATTTACATTCACATATAGTTTCAGTGAAAAACAATCTCAATCAACACAAATCAAACCTCATGTCATTTAGAAGAAACAGTTTATGTAGGATTAATTACATTTCAAAACATCTCACACATGCGGAAGCTGAATGCAAGGCTCGCATTTTGCAGGCGCAACATGCAAGCAAAAATCAGTTTTGAGGGTCATTGTTTGAAAAGATAAGCCAATGAATGTTGTTAATGTCACTATTACTATCTACGTTATACAACATAACTTATCATTTATAAACTTATCGTATAATCAAAGGGTGATCTATTTCTCTGTATCAGATTCGAGCATATAAACAGCCAAAATTAAATCTCGTCCGATTTGTATGTATCTAACCAGAAATTTGGAGAAACCACTTTATCCATCGACCTCAAAATATATGGTTATCAGTCATTTTTGAGTAACATGAATGCACATTTTGAAAATAATAGGTAACATACGTTCTAAAGATTTCGTCTTTAAACGCCTGATACTTTAACCATTGATATTTCTCCTGAAAAAAAAAGAACGGCGTCTATTTCCCTCCATAGTTTTATTTGCACAATTTAGCAATATATGCTTAGTGCCCGATACCAAATCGTCCAAGTAAATACAACTCTCACGTACGAGCATTGTGGTCTTATAACACACACAACGTTAACTGAATACGAACAAAACAACGGCACTGTGCAGCGTGTGTTTTCTGTTTTAAACAAAGTAAAAAGACATATTTGCGTATCAACAAATGTTGATATTTCTTCAAAACCGAGTAACTAATAAATGCAATTTGGGTTTTTATCAGCATGTCTTAAAATAATGTCTTTACAGCTACTCACGAAGCATTGTCGTAACAATTATGACCTTTATACTTTTTCCGAAGATTCCTAAAAATAGCATAGTGTTGAAGTTTAAAACAAACATGTGCATATATATTAAAAACAACCGAATCAAATTACAAAGATACAACAGTACCTAAAACAAACTGTGAAACATAATTCACTTCAGATTTTCAATGCCCTCTTTTTCAATCATGTTGACGTCTGCTTCCAATTGATTTGCGAGGTGTGCACGTATTTCTCTAATGCGGTGAGCACCTGTATTTAAAACACCTCCAGATTCATTCCATACAATAATACAAAGCTTACCATTTTGCTTACAGTACCCCTATACATATGACACGGTGTAATTAACGTTATAAGAATTTTTGCGACCACATTTGCAAACTATCCTTTAAAAAATAACGAAACTATGGGCAATTGAGACATTTTTATAAAGTCATTATTGACTATTACATTGAACAAATATGTTAATGTACACAGTGCAATTAATATTACTATCTCAAATGTGTACGCATCAGTATACGTTCTAGGAAGCTGACTTATAAAAAGTAAAATAATATTTAAGCCTTTAATATAACTTTATTGGCACAAACCTAGCTTAAAAGCAAAGTCTGCGTCAGAAGTTCTTGTATCTGGACATGATGCCATCTTCTGGGGATCTTTTCTAAAGGTTTCATCTAATAACTCTGATTTATATTTGCCATTCATAATGAGCGGAAGCGTCTCCTTGATCGTTTTGCGTGACACCACCTGACTGGTAAAAACATTAAATCACTCGAAATTTAAATGGCAATTAACCATAGATACTTGTTGAAGCATGATATATTATTGATAACTTACCTCACTTGAGCCAATATATCATGATTAGTAGATCCGTGCACAAGAATTTCATAGAGCTGACATACAAATTCATCTGTTTTTCCATGCGGTATATTATTTTCCTCCCTCACGGCAGCCCAGAAAAGTGTTTTCTTTACTAAGTCTGTTTTAGCCTTCTCTCGAACCTCTGTTGGACAACTCTTGCTGTGCATTTCAAAGACGAACAATTGTGCTTGAACGATGGTTTCCACCTGTTAAATAAAATCACAAGTTTTTGCTTTCATATTTAAACGATAATTACGTGGCTTAAAATTAACTATATGATTGAACAAGTCGATGAAATTAAGCTTAAATATACAAAACTCAACGCTCAACAGGAATAAAGTGGCACATACATCTTCAAGTGTTTTTGCAGGCCTCTCGGGTATTATAAAGTTTGACCTTGGCAATCGTGTACCCTTGTCTGTTTTCGCTTCGAATTCTTCAATGAAAGATATCACATTTTCGAAAACATCGTACAGCATCTGCTTACTGGCTGAAACATTGGGAACAAAACATCGCACTCAAATGCGGTAATTAAACTGGTGTGTTCAATACAAGTTACCTATTCATTCCCTGATATATATCTGTATATGTTATTATGTCATACAATACTTGATGCTGATACCTTCGATCGTTCGTTGAAGCTGAAGTTGTTCCTGACGTTGGTGTGGTTGTTCGGCCGCCACATCTTGTTTACGTTCATTTGTGTAATGTAAGGTTTCGTCATTCTTTGGCCGCTTTGCTGTTAGTTCAGTTTTATGTCTTGAATTCCCAACCTCTTCAAATGGTCGTTTAGGCATGTCTTGTTTTTGAACGTTTGATGTTCTATAAAATCATATCAAAAGTCTAGCAATGATTATGCATTTTGAACGACACAACAAACTAACATTATAAAACTTATGTGTCATGTTAACTTTTTTTAGCAAGCATCTCTATTACCCGAATCCTCATACGGCAAATAAGAACATCAAAAGTCGATCACGTCCAATACTGTCAAATTAACTCCATATTTTCGAAAAGTGTTTCTTGATTGTGCTGACAAAATTATTGGAGCAGTCGTCTTACCTAGGCTTGGATTCGATACCCACTACTTACTGAAATGTGTCTGGTTGTTTGTAATATTGTCCAGTTGAGGATCCCTCTGGGCACTCTGGATTACCGTCCCTTCCCCACAACAAACATACATTTAGTATTAATCAGTTTAATATAAAACGCTGAAAATATGCACATTTATTCAAAATTTATCCAACTTTGAATATGTTTTTATAAAATGGGTAGATGTTCTTGGAAACACTCCGTGTTCTCACATTATGCAGCACCATATGCAAAAATACCTCTTAAACTTCGCAATACTATCAGACTAAGTTCGCAATGCACTCAGACTATGTAATCATACTTCTATATATCACAACATGGTATTTGCCCGAAAAACACATTTTACGTTAAGGAAACTCATAACAATCAAAACACAATTCTTAATTCAACATCAACATAAGATTAATTTGCTGACAAACATTTATTTCATGAACGTATTCAAGACCGTTATATAATTAACAATACCCATATGTAAGTTAATGACATTGACTTACAATTTTGTTTTCTTCTTCCTCTTACAACACAGACAGATCCGCACTCTTAAAGTATATAAAAGTTCATTAATTTTAATGAAACAAAAGTTTATATTTTTTAAATATTTCTTACGCTCAATATTAATTTGTGTCATGAATAGGTGAATTGATCTTAAATCTTGACGTGCAACATGCAATTACAATGAAGTTGATATATCCAAAAACGATTTAAATAATACTCATATTAATTTCGCTTAGGGTTATGAATAGTAAGAAATTGTATCGTCATACAGTATTCTACCTATTCAAAGCATCTCTATTACTCGAATCCTCATACGGCAAATAAGAAAATCAAAAGTCGATCACGTTCAATACTGACAAATTAACTCCATATTTTAGAAAAGTGTTTATTTCTTGTGCTGACAAAATTATTGGAGCACAGTCTTCTTACCAAGGCTTGAATTCGATACCCACTACTTACTGAGGTGTGTTTGGTTGTTTGTAATATCGTCCAGTTGAGGGTCCCTCTTGGCACTCTGGATTACCGCCCCTACCCCACAGCACATATATTTAGTATTAATCAGTTTAACATATAACATATAAAAAGCTGAAAATATGCACATTTATTCAAAGTACATCCAACTTTTAATATGTTTTTATAAAATAGGTAATGTTCTTGGAAACACTCCGTGTTCTCACATTTTGCAGAACCATATGCAAAAATACCTATTAAACATCGCAATACTATCAGACTAAGTTCGCAATGCACTCAGACTATGTAATCATACTTCTATATATCACAACATGGTATTCGCCCGAAAAACACATTTTACGTAAAGAAAACTCATAACAATTAAAACACAATCTTCATTCAACATCAACATAAGATTAATTTGCTGACAAACATTTATTTCATGTACATATTCAAGACCGTTATATAATTAACAATACCCATATGTAAGGTAATGACATTGACTTACAATTTTATTTTCTTCTTCCTCTTACAACACAGACAGATCCACACTCTTAAAGTATATAAAAGGTCATTAATTTTAATGAAACAAAAGTTTATATTTTTTAAATATTTCTTACGCTCAATATTAATTTGTGTCATGAATAGGTGAATTGATCTTAAATCTTGACGTGTAACATGCAATTACAATGAAGTTGATATATCCAAAAACGATTTAAATAATACTCATATTAATTTCGCTTAGGGTTATGAATAGTAAGAATTTTTTCGTCATACAGTATTCTACCAAAAGAATATGACTAACGGGCTCTAAAGTAAGATGTCTTCCGAAGGTTAAAATGCCAATATTATCATTTAAAAAAAGCTGGTTTGAGCAGGGTTCATATAATAACACAAAAGTGCACACTTGTTAGAAATTAAGAATAACTGTTGCATAAAACGCGGTCATTTGATGTTTCAAAGTCGACAATACAATTTTTAGCAAGTAAAATAAAACGTGTAAACACACTCAACTTATCGAACTAGACCGTGAAGTTATTTAATTAGCTGTTTGTATAACACCTACATCGCGATTTCGCTTCTTACTTGGTCGTGACTATCAGAACTGTTTTTTTTATTAAATTGTCTAAGTGAACATACAGTGTATAATACTATGTTTGATTTATTACGTAGTTGATATACACGTCTTTCAGATTAAATCTACCATATGCTGCCTTCATTCGTGTCGAATGTCTTATATAAATCAAATGTGTCGACGGCATATGTATTTTGAATATACAGTGTATAGGCATGGCGAGGTTCATTTTTGAAAAATAAACACGCATTTTCACAGCATGGTGCATATGTAGCATTATTTCATTAAAACACAAGTTAAACGTTTTGAACAATAATTGCCGTATCCCATTTTGTAAAGAAAAGTTAGTGTACAATATTACTTACGTAGAGCTGATGACGAATAACACACTGATTGATTGCCATATCATATTAAGCATGATCCTTCAATACCTATTTGCCTTCAGTTGGAGTATAAACTGCAAAATGAAAAAGTTATTTTGACGCTTGATTGTCTTTATTTTGCAACTCAATGAAACATACCATTAAGTGATATTCATCAACTAAACAGAACTAAAGATTAATTAAAGTAATAGCTAGGCTAATACGTTTAGAAATTGTGTACGATGTATATACATATTGGAAAACAATCTAAATGCTCTTATTTACGAAGTTTGCAAAGCTACCATAAGCATAAAACGAATAAATTTTAATAGTTCGTTCGTTACAATGGCAGGAGTTGAAAGTTTAACTGTCATATTATAATTGCTGCAAATTTTATTAATTTTAAGCGATTAAAGGTTTAACATATTAAATTGAAAACACCAATAGGAATTTAGATCAATATATGCTGATGCAAATAAAACACATATAATCTAAATGATTATTCAGCCGAGCTTAAATGTGTTTTAAAAAGATGCGCATGGTATTTAAGTTCAAATAATTTAAAATTAAGGAGTGCTAAAATTATAAAAACGCTATATAATCATTATATCGCAATTTAGTTGTTCATTATATATGTGTAGCTTAATTGTTATGATGTTCATGTATAAGCTTTTTATTGATTGATTGAGGATTAAAAATAAATTAGAAAAAGTGTGAAGCAATGATACATTATAAGTCAATCATTGCATGTTAAAGTATTTATTATTCAATAAATGCAAATAACATATTCTTATTACAAACATAACACATTGCACCATATATATATATATAAAATATTCTCAATACGATATTATAACCGTTCGCTCAAACCGTATCGGATATCTGGTGTTTCTGAATGTATCGCATATGCCATAAAGCCCATGTCCATCGAAAATTATACCATCATCGCTTAAATACCAACCGATTATAAAGTATGCTTACTTTAACATGCCTAGTTCGTTAAAAAAACTTACATGTGCCACTTTATATGTGGAAGCGACATTAGTATATAAAATTGATATTTTACAACATCAAATGTCGAAGTGTATCTATTAAACATTAGTGAAGTATTGAAACATATCTATTTATGCAATACTCTAGTTGTTTGTATGTGATTTCAATGCGTCTTATATTTTATACAATTTTTAGCGAACAATATGCTTGAACAATTATATCGAAATAACTCACCTCTTTCTCCATACGGACATCGGGTACTAAGTTTTGTCCTGCATGTTTTCATAAACAACTTATCTATTGTATCTATTATGAATTGCGGATGCGTTATCAAACCTTGATAGATAAAATACCGTACTTGTTATAATTATGTATTATACTTGTGTTTGTTTATTATGCATTGGATTAAAAAACATACAAATGCTGAATTTACATATACTTATTTTGGAAATATTAAGTACATACCTAGCTTAATCCAAACTTAGTCAACAAGTCCATTACCTGACATTGTGTTAGTTCTCCTCGAAATGAGATCTTCAAAAACGAGTTACCAATTTTGACAAATGTATACACAGATATTTTATTTCTAAACCATATAATTGTGCGTTATTATGCCAAAACATTTATATTGTGATGGGATCACATGATTGCCAGAGTAATATATCTTACTCACGATCATATTTCTCATAAATACATATTTATCTTCATATAAAGTGTGGTTAAGTCAATTTTACTGGACTACACGACCGGACAAGATAAAAGAAGAATCAGTAATGGTCCACTTTTGGTTTCAGATAAGGGAAACAAGCTTTATTCAAAGTTCCCATTTTGGTGACTGAGCAAATCGAGGGCTGAACGGAAGACTGTTGTAACTCATATTAATAAAGATAGGAGATACAACAGTTTTCCATTCAGCCCTCGAAATATGCGTTGGATTATTTCGGATATAGCATTATCATCATCATCATCATCATGTTCTTGACCGGCTTTGCCATTATAGGCAATATGGCACGACAACATATAGATCGTCACCCAGTCATTTCTGTTGAAGACTCCTGAGAGTAGGTCTTCATTGGGAGGGACGTCATTGTCGCATCGCCCATCGAGGGTTATCTTAAGGCCACAACGGCGACCTTCCTCTAGCACGCCATGGAGCACAGTCTTACTCAGAGATTCTTGGTGACGTGACCAAACACGAGGGGCACTTGTGGGCCGAGAAGTGCTGCTGTTATGTTCCGTAGGTACTTGTGTTCCAAGTAGGATATGCCGACCAGTCTTCGGAGACATGTTCAATGGCGTGTTACTTGGGGTTTGTGTATACGCTAAGCGACCAATACGCGCAGCCGTATGGTATGATGTACCTTTTGAAGATGCTGATAGAGCTGCTTGTGCACAACATGCATTTAGTATTGACGGAGTTCGTCGCCCGCTTCTGCTCCGGGATCTTTCTGAAGGACTTGGGTCTGGTTGAAGTGGGCAGTTAAAGAGGTTCCTGTAGCCCACGTGTTCAGGACTGCGGTACTTAAGTCACACATTTTCGACTGGGTCTGCTACAATACTGGCATTTGTCTATCTGGTCTTCGTGAGGGTCTTGAGAGTGACGAAGGCCTCCTTACTGCTTACTGCAGTCACCTATTAGTCTATGTTGATATACCTTTTATCAATTCACCCTTTCATGACCCCTGTAATCCTTTTTCTCACATCTCTGTTTTCCTGCTCTCTCTTCAAAAATGTTCTTCGGTCGATGCAGTAAGCCCTTTTTGCTATACTTGGTGATGTTGTAGATGTAATTGTCTAGGATCATCAGGTATACAAACTTGCCATCTATTTGTGCTTGAAATGCATTTGCTAGCGTTGTATTGTTCAGTTAAATTCAGTTTACGTTCTCTTCAGCCTAATGGTGGTAAGAACTAAGGTCACTGCAAATGTCTTCGCTACGAAATGTTCTGAATGTGTACTTGGCCGTTCGGAGTATGCCGGGTCGCTGTTCAAAACAGTTTGTGTGGGAGCAGCATGTCAGCCAATGTGAGTTGGTGGCTTCTGGCGAAATCAAGAAGACTCAACTCTCTGTAGCTGGTTTCGCTTTTGCCAAATCTACCTACAATCCCTTACCAGTTTTGTTATGCGTCTGGTCCAATCATGGCGATCGAGTCGTCTTTGACAATTACAATGTCTTTCTCATGGAGCTTGACTATTATGTGCTCTAACTATTTATATGACGTATCAATTTCCTCGTCTTCATAGTCTTATTGTGGTTTGTATAAAGGCAAGATGTTGATGTCGTGAGGTCTCGCTGTGATATAGATGGAAATGCAGAAAGTATTATACCTACGCTAAACAACCCTAACAATACTCTTATTTTCCAGCATTTTAAAGGGTCATTTTCACGTTTTGGTAAATTTACAAATTAAAAACAGATTGTTTCAGATTCGCAAATTCCCATTGTTGCTATGATATTTGTGAGAGCAAAGTTATACTTAACATTTACCATGCTCTTAAATATATATTATATGCATTGTGTACGATTTTAAAAGCCTGAAATTATATAACTTTACAACGCGAAACGTTTGAATAATTTGGAGAGTTCTGCAGTTGTCCTTATAGTGTATGATACGACGAGGATTGCTTATATTAAGTATAAAATACATCACTCATTGCATGAGCACGGATGACCAAGTGGTCTAAGCGATAGACTTTTACTTCAGGGGACATTAGTTTTAGCCCAGTTGAGGGTTACTTTTTTCTTTAATTAATTTAATTCTTATTTTTTACTGGAGCTTTTTAGATCAAAGTTATGGATTTATCAATGTAAAGCATTCCATGAAAAACTTCAATACATGCCAAAATCTGTGAAAAGGTCCCTCTAATGGAATATAATTTTCCCTGAAAAATATTTCAGCCATTAATTTGAAAAAAACTATTCAAATTAATTGTATTAATAACATCATTATTATAACTGTGTTTCTGCACAGTCAGATAATGTATATGAACAAAGCCTGCTGGATGATACATCGTTGTCTTCAACTTCATCTTGATTTTATCATTGTAAATTTTACATTCATGGACAAATAGTCCTCGATGGGTTTATTATCAACGTTAGTCTACTTGTTTTAATATTAATATATAAAACACTAGTCTACAACCGTCACTTATCTTCTAAACGAGATTGCATTGATGCTCAGATATCAATTGTATGAACGCGTAATACTATCATTACACTTTTATTTATAAATGTCTCATACGGCATGATGAAACAAACGCATCGTACTACCAGGTAAACGTCATATGTTTGAATGCTCGGATAACAATACTTTAAGAGAATAGTTAAATGTTAGATAACTAGATTGCGTGCATAACATTTACCAGACAAAATTAAGCAGAAATTGTCAATAATCATTGAGTATAACTTCCTTTTATATATTATTTAATGTATATCTTAATGTAAAATGTTATATGTAATGTCTTATTATCAAACATCATTAATATCAGGCTTAAATCAAATCATTATATTTAAGTTCAGCAAAATAGTAACAGCCAATACATGTAAACACGATAAAATCGAAGTTTAAAGGTTTTTGTTATACAATCATGTCAAAGTTAAACTTGCCACTTAAATGAAATAAACTAGAACTGCCATTGAAGGTCATCAAAACCAACATTGCTATAAAGAAGCACCCTTCATGTTTCGTAAGTATAGTACATTCGTCTTTTTTATTTGTTATTCTAATAGACAAAATATACCTGATTGTCTAGAGGCGCATAGGCATTGAAAACAATATCGGACGTTATTTGAGTGTGTTTGTTTTTTTTAAATTAAATGAGTCATTCTTAGGAACGGAACACCACGTATACTTATTGATTGAATACGTTTAATGGTAACACATGTCACATTCTTGATAATGTCGGCGCGTATAACCGATCATAATTATTGTTGACATTGTATCAATATATTTATCTATTAAACACGTGTGCGTTGGACTTTAACTTTGATATAAAATGATTAGCGTTGAATAGTTGCTTTATTCGTTCATAACTTAGCTTTCTAAAACAATTAAGTGGGAGGAAAAGAATATTGTAAGGTTTGTGTTTTCTGTACTTGCTTATATGTTTATAGGAAATGTTTTTGAATACCTTGCCTTTATCTTCTTGCTTGTCGTCATTTTGATGATGGGGTGGTGTCCTGAATTTATCGGATAAAATGAATGTGTTGTAAAATGTTTATGTATATCGTATTGCAAGATAATAAACTCAATTATGGTAAGTTTCTATTACGGTGACTTTGCCCTTAAATTATTAATGATTATTAAAAGATGCGCCACAATCACATACAAGAAAGTTACTTTTCCTTTATGTATTTATTCAAATTTTATACATGAAGAAAATATAATTTTTATTTCGTTAATAGTTTTATAACCAATAATATTACAAATGCGGTGATGTAAGTAATAAATTAACGTCGATTCATAAAATATCGTTGATTTGAAATTTCGTTGACTCGCTGAACGGACATATTTAAAAAAATTTAGATGCATGAATTTGTTAAAGACTTTGGATGGTAATGTTTTTGCTGAGTGCATCCACTAAATCCACGAAAATCCGAGTCTGGTGAAAAGTATTATTTTCACAATTGGTCAGTGTCCTGTTCTGGATATTTTACAATCATTTTATATTGCCGGAAGGTTCACACGGCGATGTTTTCATTTGGAATGCGCATGCTAATCGTCTATATTTCTTCTTGTAGGTTTGCTTCTGCAGAGTGTTTGCTGCAAAATGACAGAGTGGGTGAGGCTGAAACAATTGAAATGTCCAGCACCAGGATGTCCTTCGACGTAACGTTGTCATATCTTATCCGAAGCATACATACATAGAAACATATGTATATATGTTTATATATATATATATATATATATATATATATATATATATATATATTATATTATATATATATATATATATATATATATATATATATATATATATATATATATATATATATGTATATATATATATATATATTTTATATATATATATATATATATATATATTCAAACACAGGCTTTTTGTGCGGGTATATAATAATTTGTTATTTTAGGTATCTATTTATTTTATTGAATGTAATGTTTTCTCACACGTCTGACTAGGACCTTTTCAATTCCATATTGATTTGAAATATAATGTTGATGCATGTTATGTCACTTTTCATATATGTAAATCATAGAAAATCTTCTAAAGGAAATAAATATAAATAGAAGTGTTTAAAAAAAACAGTCACGTGCGTTACACTTACGTATTGTGTGCTAATATTAATGTTTAAACTATTAAAATTAGTCAATACCTTACCTATTAATTACACCATTGTATCATTGCTTTTTATATTACCCAGTCGTTTTATAAAAGTGACGTCCATACAAGTTCCGGGTTCTAAACTCCAGAGACAGTAGAGCTTTTTACAAATATACTTCAAAATTTGTTTCAGTCGATGCTGTGCTCATACTTCTATTCTATATCAATGTCACCTTTAAATAAAAATTACGTTGACATTTCGAAGTATAAAGTAAATCAAACAGGATGCAACTATGAGAAATCCCACCGTGATTGTTCGACAGTGTTGCATTGTTAAGACAAAACTGTTAAAGGGATCTTTTCACGCTTTGGTAAATTGACAAAATTGAAAAAAGTTGTTTCAGATTCGTAAGTTTTCGTTTTAGTTATGATATTTGTGAGGAAACAGTAATACTGAACATTAACCATGTTCTAATATAGCCATTATATGCATCTTTTGACGATTTTAAAACCTAAAAATTATGAAGCGTTGCAACGCGAAACGATTGAATAATTTGGAGAGTTCTGTTTTTGTCGTTAAATTTTGTGAAACTACGAAGATTGCTTATATAAGGTATAAAATACGTCAAGAATTTTACTGGGCGGAATAGCTCTGTAGGCTAAAGCGTTTTTACTTCAGGACTCTGGCAGGACTCCAGGGGTCACTGGTTCGAAACCTGCTCCGGGCAATGTTCTTTTCCTTTTTTAATTTTTTTTTCTTGATTTTTTACTGGAGCTTTTACGATCCAATGTTTACATTTATGAATATAAAGCATTTAATGAATAAGTTAAAAAAAATGCCAAAATCTGTGAAAAGGCCCCTTTAATCTATATGCTCATCTCAAACATCCATCAGCATGCTCATAAATATGTCTTTGACATTTTAATGGCAGTTGCTTTGTAGGTTTAAACCGTGTTAATGCTTGAGTAAAGACGACTCAAGCCAAGTTGCTTTAATGTCCAGTAGCATTCCCATAATATACGTTTAAATCCACGATAAAAAAAAAACATTGATACCCAACATGGTGCTCATGTGATGAATTATTGAAGCCCCATAGACAATAAAAATCAACGAACATAGCGTGCAATATTTTGTAAAGATAAGTTAACACAACTAATTCGTGTTTCTTATAGCATTGGCCAAAATTTTAACGCTATATTGGGTCTGGTAATATAGATTTAACGAGATACAATATGCTTGCTATTATTTTTTGTGTGAAAATATATCCCACGTGAATTTCCCGCGACGATAACCGAATATCTACGACCAAACACGGGCTTGGTTTCTGGAAGCGTCGGAAGCACGATATAGTTCTCAAGAAAAGCCTCGTGCTTCCGTCGCTTCCCTAAGCCAATCTCGCGTTCGCTCGTCAATGTTCGGATATTGTCGCGGGATATTCACTTGGAATATATTGTCACAAAATAAAGAAAAACGCGCATTGTGTACCTCGTTAAATCTATGTTACCATGCCACATCTAGCGTTGAAATTTCAGCTATTGCTATTAGAAAAACTGATTTTGTGTATGTGTAAACTTTATTTTACGAATTTTTTACGGACATTCGTTGATTCTTTGTGTGTATGGGCTATATATCAAAATTGCTGCATATGTATAAGAATAGAGTACGCATATAAAACGTAATAAAAGTATATTAAACAAAAATAATAAGTATAAGCATCAAATACATAGAATATTCATTTATTTTTTTACATAAGCCATGACTTAATGTTCACAGTAAAATGAGAAAATTACATATTTTTACTTCCAAAAGTTCACGTAAAAAATATTTAGTTTCTCATTTTACTACGAAAATTATGGCACACTGTTAGTCCGATAGTAAACAAATATTCCGTTTATGTTTAAGAATTTATATTTACATCGTGTATTATACTTATTTCTTACTTTGTTTTGCAGCAAGCTTGTAGATTGGGTTTGCGCAAAAGATAAAAATAATACTTACCTCAACGAAAATGGCGAAATTAAATGTGCTAAAAGTGAGAACGGGGAAAGTGTTCACTTGGGTAAGAACAATTGTTTTAATATATGGCCCACACTTTCGTTTGTAAAGATAATTATCAACGGTTTATAATTCCAAAAAAAATATGAATGGCACAATTTTAGCAACAACCGGAATGCTTTGATATTATTATTCGAACGACAGACGATTAGTTGTGTATAAAAAAGCAAACACTTACCCTTAAATCACTTCGTTTTTAAGCAAAACAAAGAATAAGTATTTTTAAAAGGCCTTTCATTTGTACTGCGAAGCGAAAAAAATGAAGTCTATTTCATTCATTTAAACACTTTCGGTGACATACAACTTATTGTGTAATACATATATATTTATTTATATGTAATAGATTCATATAAATAAATTATAATATGTATGCATAAAGTTTAAATGCATTTGAAAAATAAGGAAACGTGTTCATGAATCTTAACATAGCACTGGTAATAAGGTTAAACTGTGCTACGTAATGCAGTGAATGCTTATTAAAACGCTTTTTGATCGCGTACAATGAACAATCTTCGTCCATAAGTTGTTGCAGGATAACCAAACAATTGTTGCATTTTTAAATGCTATAATAAAAACGCATGTCTTAGTTGAATGTCACTCGTATTTTTATATCATTCATCTGACAATACATGAATCAATATAATACTTTAATGTTATTTTTGCTTTAATGAAGATGACCTGTGTAAATGGGGATGGAAGTGTGGAGACGGATTCCATGAAGGTCAGCATATAAGAGCGGATTTCCAAAGCTTTACTCATGCGATGTCGACGGCTTTGACATTCAGTGACTCAAGATCAGCCCTTTGGATTTCCAAATTGATTCTTGCATTAGGACGACAATACAGAAGATAACATCAACTACGCTTCAATTTGCGCACGCACACGCCTGGTAACGTATAGCTCAACTAAACTTAGAAAAAAAAGACTTAATGTGATGATATACTCTTATACATGATATTCTTTTTAACATATAGACATCATTTTAGACTTAAATTACTGAATTGTTTCACTTTTTCTAAAGTTGTGTGGTGTTATATTTATAACCACAATATGATAAAAAATTATTTAGGTAAACAACAAATATATATCGCAAGGTGCAGCTGCGTTGTATATTCACATCAACAAGTTTCATTCTTAAAATGTTTGATTTGATTCATCTTTTCATTTTTCAGCAAGGGCAACAAAAGATTAAGCACGAAAACGCATTTGTAAAACGTATATATTGCATAATTAATAACTGCGTTGATAAAAACTGCCAAAATATCCAATCAAGTGTGCATGTATTTAGCAACGTCGAAGTATCTGTTAAATTGTGTTAGAAGTGTGAAAGTATAAACAATATATGTTCATATTTTTGAAATAAATTATACAAGTCATCACCACTGATCTTCCAAATGTTAATTGTAACCAACATCATTTGGTTAGTTACACGGAATTAAGTCACTAAATTCCCGCGTTATGTACATTAAATAATTCGATATAACGATACCATTAAGTGAGTAAAAACTTACAAATGTAAGACGCAGTTCAGACAATCGCACTCAAATAAATCAGAACGTTTTTTTTTACTTAAATTCGTTTCATAACATGTTCGTTTCAATGCACGTGTCGGGATCCTCGATGATTGTTCAATTTGAATTTGAGTAAATATACGTATCTAAGACCGAATTAAAAATCTGTAATTACAATCTGAAAACAATTCGCATTCCTGTACTTGACTTTAATGGTAAAATAGAGTTTTTAAAAGAAGTAATAATTCAGATTAACTGAAACTCCACCCATATAATCAGAAGAGAAATGTTTGCTATCATCCTTTATTAAAGGCAATTTAGCAACTTCCTTAAATAAAACCGGGCACACTAGCCAAAACATTAAAATTAGTAAAACAGGGGTTACTGCCTTGAAACGGTCAATTAAAAGCATTTGTTATTAACACTGGCTAAATCGCAGGCCATACCTCATTCTTAGCCCATACCGGATTACTTACACACAAGTGTATATGAACAATTACCCTCGTAAAATTGGTATTCAATATATAAACACATACATGATAATTTAATTTGAATTAATGGAAATTTATTACGCAATTATTGTATATACATACAAACAATATAATTACAACTGTATGAAGAACGATGAAATCAATTATATACAAATATAAATTAAATTCCTTTGTGTTTACCAGATATGAGAACAAAACATAATATACAGTACTGTCTTCAGATCATAGAAATGAACCTCATATAGAAATAAATCGTAATGCAAAAGCCATAGTGCGTTGTAAGTTTGTATATTTGTATAGTGCAAACAAAACATAATATCATGTTTTTAATTCATCATAATTACTGCTTCATGCCAATAATCAATATTGTTTGATCCGCTAAACGTTTTGCTATACATGTATTCCCAGTCATATGTCAGTCCTTAAGATAGTGCACTTTTTTTAATTAAACGTTTCAGCTTACTTTTAGCAGAAATGAACGAGTTCACAAACACTATCAAAATTATTTGAAAACAAACATCCCAGATATACACTTTTTATTTGAAAAACACTTTGTCATGTTACATTGAGGTTTTGGTAACATTCTACGCATTTGACGTTTAAACAGTAATTGTATTATTTAGTATATATGCCGCATGGCATATACCACACGAGTTTTACATTTCTATTTACAAGTTTCACGCATAATCATTATCGGTGAAATTCGGCTATAAATGTACTGATATTGATTTCAAAAAGGTAATTGAAGCTTTATAACATAAAATCACATTTAACTACTTAATACGCAATAACATGACTAGCCAAATTATTTAGGCGACGATCGCTGTCCACAGTGTCATTGATATCGTAAATTGCCGATTACAGTAACAGAAAAAAATCGTGTCTTACTTTAAGACTGACAGGCGACGTTAAAATAAAGCACACTCAGAAAAACGCATGACTATTGTTGTAATCCGAATGTTATTAATGTTATTAACCTATTTTATTGTTTTAAAGTATATAAGGTTATTATAGAGACAACATGTTTGAGGCAGTTTTAAGGGGCCGTCCAACAGATTTGGGCATATATTGAAGCTTGTCATTAACTGCTTTAATGCTTTATATTGATAAATTTGAACATTTGAACTAAAAATCATCAGTAAAAAATAAGAATACCATTAAAGAAAAGAAGACAAAAAGTTAACCTCCACGGGACTCGAACCACTGACCCATAGAGTCATGGAAGCTTGGAGTAAAATGTCTCCCGACTTTACCACTCGACCATCCACGCTCACGTCAATAACGGAGGTATTTTTTAGCTATATAAGCAATCCTCGTAGTTTCCCTAAATATCGATTCGCGTCGAACGACGCTTTAATCTGTTGGACAGTCCCTTTAAAATATATTTCTTTAAAGAACATTCCACGCTCTAAGCTTTATTGAGTGCATTCCATTGTGTATCACAGCAGGTCACATAAACAAGAATAGATAGGCGTATCTAAGGCGTCATACTATATAGCTATGATATTGACAATTTTAGCTCTGCTCTAACAGTATAGTGTCTAATGTTAACATGAATTGCACTAAATTAAACGAGAGCTTGATCACACATGTGACTACGAACCCCGCCTTGTCACAGTACACTTTACGGCGATGATGCGTGAAAGGTTTTAATTCAGGCAGTGCGCAATTTCTTCGATCCATAAACGTATAACAATCTTATATTACAAGCGAGTACACGACTATAAGATTAACCGGAACCACGGCAGATGAAAACTGTGTCTGACCCTGCTATACTTCATATTATAACATATTGTGTGTGCCGACGTAGAAATCGTCCAAGAGACACGACGACAAACCGAATAAACGATAGACGCAGTGACTCCAATCTCGCAAGACGAAATGGACGTCCACATTAAATTATTATACTGGCAACATTATTTGTAAATAAAAATGAGAATAAGCGACTAACTTAACATCCTTCCAGATCGGAAAGGATTTACCTATCTTTATTTGAAGGTAGCCATTGTAAAGAGTGTGTTGTCCATAATACACCATCGGTGACTGAATCCTTGCACATGCAACTGTTAATTCAAGACGGCGTCCTATGGAGAGTTGGATTATTTTTGACTGTAAGTTCTTAATAAAAAGAGCTGCCAAACCATCTTTGAAGAAAGTTTTAGCTATTATCTGTCCATCCTTCCGTATACAGTGAAACAATGAAACTTGACATGCACTAGAATGAGGGAACCTTAAATGTAGCAGTTGATCCTTCATTCAAGGAACCGTGCAAAACAGCGAGACACAAGGCAAATGCACTATATAACAAGACACACACAAACACAATAAACACATCAAATATACAACTGTGTTTAAAGGTCCAGAAAAATAAGATCTGTCTTTATTTAACTGTATGATTAAGAAATAATTCCCGGTGTTAGTTATTCCGGTTCTGAGTTCCGATGCGTATGCATTTAACCATTGAGGCGACATAGGGATTTTGTTGTAAAAAAATCGATTTGAAGAATGCAAACATATACGTTGCAATACCATGCAGGTGTATATACTTGGCTGCGTGTTCATTGTGGGATGCGATATGTTTGTATTACCAAGGCTGATTTCAAAGAATATTGCAGTGATATACCGTGACAATCAACGATAAGGGTACATGAAATGACAATGCAAAAGACGGACGTATACTTTAACATGAAATTAAAATGAATTTTAGTCATCGATCGGACCCGATCGAAGACTGATATCTTCACGGAGAAAATGGCATTTTGCCTGCAAAGTTCACGGACCTAGGTACCATAATTTAATGAAACGTATGAAAAAAAACATTCTTACAGTTCTTGCCGTGACATTATGCATAAAAAGAAACTTTCCAGCGCCGAGTGAATCTTTGTTTACAAACATTTCAACTGGCCGACATTTTAAATAGGTCCAATGCGAATGTGTGTCTTTACTCCTGTAAATTTCATTCATTAATCGGGTCTTATCGTTGACGAGTAGGTCACGCGAGTCATGTATTGTCTTACGTCTTAAAATTTGACCCAGCATCTGTAAAAATATTAAAAGATATGTACACTTCAAGAAAGGAAATTCATTTTTGCGTTGCATAATACCAAGTTCATGGAAATCGATCCACAATTGATGATGTTGTGGCTGTTAAAAGCGATGTACCCTGTTTTCGGGTGATTTTGCATTGAATACTTGGTTATATATTTATATATATAAATATATATATATATATATATATATATATATATATATATATATATATATATATATATATATATATATGAATATATATGTATGTACTTAATAGTGTATTTTTTCGAGAATTTTATTTTTCGTTATAATTTGATCATTTTTCATTTAAAGTGATGTTTTCACCAATTAATATCATAGCCACACGCTATCCACCTGTGCTTAAAAAATATTTATTAAAGAAACAAAATGGCTTGTATATGATAATTTATTATTTTCAACCTTTGATATAATTTTAGGTTATGGATTTGAAAAAGAAACAATACCCTATTGCCGCTGTGTAAGTCAATTTAATTTACTGAAATATGAATATTTAGAGGATAATACACGGTTGAACCGGGCCGGGAAGTGATAATCGACCCGCAGGGAGCATAACGGCCCGAGGGCCGTTTGCGACCTGGGGCCGATTATCACTGCCCGGCCCGGCCCGGCTCAGCCGTGTTTTAACGTCTTTTATATATATCTTACTTTGTTTTGTAAATCTTTGTTTTGTTCTTTCTCTAATTTTTTTTACAGAACCAGCTTTCGTACTTTAATTTCATTTAATTGATTATTTCTGTGGAGTTATTTCTGTTACGAAAAACAACTGTTTAGCGCTATTAGGCTATTAGGACGTGAAAGGAATACATTAAATATTTTTGAAGCATCGAACGAAAACAAAAACGTATTTTGGATTGTGCAAGTGTCGTACATAATTGGAAGCTTTGATCAAATTCTTGTAATCGCTCCGGCAGGTCATTCGATTTTGTAAATCGTGTTTTCGGTGACAGTGATTACCTTTCGCTACAATCGTTAAAAAATGTGATTCAAAATAAATATAGATAAACGGATAGAATAACAGAAAACGGATTGCACATCGTTTTTATTTTATTATTATAAGCATCGAATTTAAGTTGTCATAGAGGTAATTGTGTCATATACTTTTTAAATCTAACTGTGTTGTGAATTCTGTTAAAGCTCAAATAGAGGTATCAATATAATGTGAAGAAGAGTTTCAGTTTCAATCGATATTTGTATTATCCAAATTGCGTGCTACCTGTCATTAAATAATCTAATAATGATTGATTACTTCGTTTATTTGTGGCTGAGACTGAATGTGAACGCCATTTTGTCCAGTTGAAGGTAACGCGCACACATTCTTAGGACCGATTATAAAAAATTGGCCCTCGCATGTGGTTCGATTATTTATAATGACCCCGCAACGGTGATAATGGCATACAAACTGTACACATTTGTTACTTTATGTAGTAAGATATGTATTATGTATTATTTAATGCCATACATTCCTAAATAGGTTATGTTATGCTATGATATTTTGGTATGTTATTCTATTTAAATAGCGTTTTACTCTATGCTTCTGATAATGTTGAAATACATGTTGCTTGTTGGGAGACAAGCCTTTATTCTAAAAGATGAATAAAGGTCAATATCAGTTGTGCATTACGAAGTTTATGAGGTCCTGTTTGATGCTGCATAATGTGAGAACCCAGAGTGTTGTCCAGAATTATCACATACTTACTATAGACCTATGAAGTAAATGATACATTTGCATTATGAAGCTTTATTTTATTGTGAATGATATTGACTATATGTGTACCTTGGTGTAGGTACAGAAAACCACAGAACGCGGGGGATATTCACGCTATTCATTTTCGTCACATCCCACCAAAGTCACATGCACAGGAAGTTGTTGTACACGCAGGATTGCCTAGGTAAAAAGCTTTTGTGCCAACCATTGTCTCAGAAGAAACGGTGCATTATTTTCGACAAAAGTGGAGCTAGTAGTTTAACTCTTTCCAAGTTTATGTTATTGTGAATGATATTGATTGAATGTGTACTTAAAAGAAGGTACAGCAAACCGCAGATACCGTGAGACACTCAAGCTGGTCATTCTCGTTACAACCCACCAAAGTCAACTGAACCTGAAGATAGTGTACAAGCAGGATTTCATAGGTAAGTCGCTGTTATGCCATCCATTGTTTAAGAACAAACGTTACATTATTTTCGACAAAAGTGTAGGTAGTTGTGACAGTTTTGGACTTGTTTAGCACTTTCCAGCTTTGTTTTATTGTGAATGATATTGATTGTATGTGTACTTTGAAATAGGCACAGCAAACCGCAGATACAGAGGAACATTCAAGCTGGTAATTCTCGTTACAACCCACCAAAGTCAACTGCACCGGAAGATAGTATACAAGCAGGATTGCCTAGGTAAGAAGTTTAGTACCATCCATAGTGAACAAGCAGTATTTCCTAGGTAAGACGCTGTTGTGCCAACCATTTTTTCAGAACAAACGTTACATTACTTTCGACAAAAGTAGGCTAGTTGTTACAACTTTGGACTTGTTTAGCACTTTCCAGCTTTATTTTATTGTGAATGATGTTGATTAAATGTGTACTTTGAAGAAGGCACAGCAAACCGCAGACACCGGGGGACACTCAAGCTGGTCATTCTCGTTACAACCTACCAAAGTCAACTGCACCGGAAGATAGTATACAAGCAGGATTGCCTAGGTAAGAATTTTAGTACCATCCATTGTTCCAGAACAAATGGTACATCATTTTCGACAAACGTTGAGCTAGATGTTTCAACGTTGGACTTGTTTAGCACTTTTCAGCTTAATTTTATTGTCAATGATTTTGATTGAATGTGTACTTTGAAGAAGGCACAGTAAACCGCAATTACCGGGGGATACTCAAGCTGGTCATTCCCGTTACAATCCACCAAAGTCAACTGAACCGGAAGATAGTGTACAAGAAGGATTTCATAGGTAAGACGCTGTTGGGCCATCCATTAATTAAGAGCAAACATTACATTATTTTTGAGAAAAGTGTATAGTTGTGACAGTTTTGGACTTGTTTAGCACTGTCCAGCTTATTTTATTGTGAATGATATTGATTGTATGTGTACTTTGAAATAGGCACAGCAAACCACAGACACCGGGGACATTCAAGCTGGTCATTCTCGTTACAACCCACCAAAGTCAACTGAACCGGAAGATAGTGTACACGCAGTATATCCTAGGTAAGACACTTTTGTGCCAACCATTGTTTCAGAACAAACGCTACATTATTTTTGACAAAGGTTGAGCTAGTTGTTACAACTTTGGACTTGTTTAGCAGCTTCCAGCTTAATTTTATTGTGAATGATATTGATTGTATGTGTACTTTGAAGAAGCCACAGCAAACCGCAGATACCGGGGGACACTCAAGCTGGTCATTCTCGTTACAACCGTCAAAAGTCAACTGCACCGGAATATAGTGTACAAACAGGATTTCCTAGGTAAAAAGCTTTAGTACAATCCATTGTTTTAGAACAAACGGTACATTATTTTCGACAAACGTGGACCTAACTGTGACAGTTTCGTTTTGCTCAAAATAATTATGTCATACTACTCGTATGTTCATTATATTCATTAAAAGTCTTGACAAGATTAAGTATCCATAATACAAATTATTGATAATTTTCAAATACCATGTTGTTGAAACATCAATAAATAAAAATAATGAAATTATTTTACATTATTTTACAACATCAAAATATCAAGAAGATGAGAAACCTAAACTGATACCGCCCGAGATCGGAATTTAATATGCAGAAAACACAACTGAACAACGAGCAATATAACGATCTAGTAAATAACACAAATGAACGTGAACATGGTTTGGGTACGAATACCAATATCAAAGACAGGATCAACTTAAACTTCAAAGAAGTGTTGAAGGTGTTCGTCGAAAGCATTGCAAATATGACTAAATAAACAAAAGTTTTACAAATAACTGACTTATGTTGTCATATTGGAAACACTAGTAGAATTATTGCATGTAAGCAGTATGTTTTTTTAACAAACTTTGCAGTCAGCAAGCAGATGCTTTACGGTGTTTATGAAAATGTGATATCTTTCATTAAAGAATACGAAGCGAGGAAGAGCATTGGTAAACGATTTCCGAGATCAAATATTGCATTAGCCGATCAGTCGACAAAAACACTCGAGGATGTTTGTGCTACTTTGTTCGTGTTCATGTTTACTGCTTATTTTAATGTGTGCGTCTATGACTTTTGTATTACTAAAGGAATTGTATTTAAATGGAAGCATATACTTCTACTTTTATTGGAAAGGTAGAGAGCGCAGTTCAAGCACAACTGTTTGTGTTTGAAATGCACTGCAAGTCTTGTCCAAAAGAGTGTCGAGAAATTGCTTACAAGGACTTATGAACAAAAACACTTGTGTGGGCTGCCGTGAGGGAGAAAATAACGTGGGGCATGGGGAAACTGACACATTTGTATGTCAGCTCTATGAAATTCTTGCTTACGGATCAACTCATCATACTATATTTGATAAACCGAGGTAATAAATGTTACAAGTCATTAATGTGTGAGGCAATATCTAATAGATTAAATATAAGCCGACGCGTTAGATGATTCATTTAGACAAGATCCCGAAAAGGTGGCATCCAGTCCGGATACGAGAACTGCTGACGCCGACTTTGCTTTTCAACTAGGTTTGTGGATTATAAAATATTATTAAAGTATTTACAATTATTCTATTTTATTATTAATAAGTGTCCTTGAATATTTACTGATTCATGCTCATGTAATCTTGTCTTTTTATTGAAACAGTGTGAATAAAAATACATTTAAATGAAAAAAATAATAGATATATTTTCAAATGTACCATTTGCCCATAATCGTGCAATGCCTAATATGCTAGTTAACGGAATAGTGTGGTAAAAAAGCTCTGATTAATTGAAACTCCTTATTTTTAAGAAATAAAGTAAGCACAATTTGCGATTTTTTAAATCCAATCATTAATTAGGGGATGTTTGCACTACAGGTGCCCGCCGCATTGAACACCAATGCTCGGACTTGAAACAGCAATTGGATGCAGACGTGGTTAGGTTGCAAGAAGATGGCATTGAATGTCTAAAATGAATTTATTTTTACCTTATTGAATATTTATGTGGTCATATATTTTACATGTAGGTATATTTTAAGTAATGTTTTGGACCTATTGATATTCGTCTGCATGGTATTAATATAAACATATTAACAGAAATCCCAAACGTGAAGAGTATACCATTCGTTCAAAACGGGAAGTGTTTAAAGATTGCTATGCTAATACTGAATTGTCATCTCTTTGTATGACCCTGCATTGCGAAACAATATCTTGGTCATAAAAAAGCCGTAATTCCACGTTTTTTGCGAACACATGCAGTACAGTGATGATTGTGTTTTCATTTGTTGCTATTTTTGCAATCGAGTGTCTTATAATTAACTATTTGATTAATTAAAACAAAACATGCAAAATATATGGGATTAATAAATACTATGGCCTTTTTCAATACAAAATACTATTTTGCTCGAAAATCTTAACCACCTGCTTTGTCAATTTCTTTCTTGTGTTACACAAGATTCGCATGATATCTTTAAAACGAAGTAACTTTCAATTATACTAATCGGTATGCCAATAACTTTGGAGCAAAGAAAAACGCCTATTGATTTGTAGGTTAAAACATAAATGGTCAAAGTTGTTGGGTGTTAATATGCTCTTCCATACGACACATAATAAACGCGTGTATCTCTTGATAATCCACGTTGACATATAGGTTATGAGGATCAAATGAAAGACGAAAATCAACTGTAAGGTGAATGTTTAGTTTAATTTGGTGCATGATAACTTGTAAATGTATATTTTTTCTCGCAATATATATAGAGACCGCTTTCGATCATATTAAGTGTTATGGTCATTATTCGGGAGAACATTAAACACACACATTAGTTTGTTTTAATTAAGTGATAGACCTGGCTTGTAACATGAAAACGTTTCGACACAATCTCTTGAGCAATCTTCAAATGATGACTATGTCATGATTCGGCATGATAAACCAAATACCCCCGTCCCACTATCGATTATTTGTGAATACATCAACGCTCGGGGTCTAATTGGTCTGCAGTTAAACATCATCACAATCTGCGCATATATAATTGACTTCTTGACAGGAAATTGCGGACATACAATATGTATCATCTTGATAATCCTTGTTACAACTTGTTCAAACAATATATATCCATGTATGACATTACTTAATTTGATAACTAATGAAGACGTAGGTTATTTAAAAGAAAATATTTTAATTAAGAATTGTGTGTATCTCAGTATAAAATCGAAACCCCCAAAACATGGTAATTTTACCGATTGTTTAATATTAATTTAAAAATAAAATAAAAACTATATAGGCTATAAAAACTATATAGATGTTTCTTTGATAACATGATAATTTGATCGTTTACACGCCCTTATATCCCAGTAATAACTTAAATGTGTTTTTATTTAGTCTAAAAAAATTTTATTTGGACTTATATACCATATCTTATTTGCAAACGTGTATCATTTGTATTACCAAAGGTCAATGAAATTCCAATATAAATTTCATTTCAATCTTTGCGTAAAATAAGAACAGATCTCTAGAACGACTACAAGCTGTAAAATGAAACTTTGAACATGTTTTTCGGACCATCACGAGATGCCAGTAACATAAACAAGTGCTCTGCCCTGAACATGTGCAGATGTATACCCATTTGTACTTAAAAGAATATCTTAATTACTTCTCGACCTATCTTAGAAACGGAGATAAACTGAGTATGCCAGAGTTTTATTCGAGTCATGCTTTTCATGAACCATGATGACAGCCTATACCTAGACTTAGTAAAACATATGCAATTAAAATGAGTAGCGCTGTCGGTTGCATTTTAAGCGAGTAACCAGTTGTAAAACTATCTCTCCAGATTAACACACGTAGAGTGGAGGAAGAAAAGCCTACACGACTATGATAACAATTGTGAATTTCTCTCATATGCTCTGTCTCCTGATGTTTTCATAATTACCCCTCACAAAACCGATACATGACACGCACGATATCTTTAATTACGATTTCACATTTATCAGTCATAACAAGGACATAATTTGGTACGTTTGAAAGTAAATGCATACTTTATTTATGCACGTATCTATACTGTATATAGGATACAGTTCGCAATTGTGTTATTTAATGTTCAAGCAGGAATGCGCTAAAACCTAAACCAAATTTGACAATTTAAATGTCGATAACCTGGTAGGCGACATGTATGCCAAGCGCTAACGATAAAATACACTGGTACATTAAGCTAATAACAACTCGTGTATGTCATATTGCATTAATTTGCCCCTCGCTTCCGCCGGAAGTAAAGTGATAAAACAATGTAGATCATCGAACGACCGCATGAGAAAAAGTAGTTAGGTTTTTATTATAAGCATAAATCATTTTACTACAAAAAATAATATTTTAACTTAGTGCCTTCAGAAAACACAATACGTTAGACTAGTTTTTAATAATCTTACACCCGCTGTATGGCAAGGGTTGGTCGAAGAGACACAAACTTCGTAGAGGACTATAACGTATGATTTTGCGTACCCAATATTTAACCTGTGAAGCTGCGGATTCAGCGGGAGATCAATCGCTGTATTTGACCAACAAGGATCGGACAGTTTTATCTTCGGGCACATGAACTTTATGCGTTGTTTAATACAAATTCATCACTTTTAGGTCTGGTCATTGCAAATGTTAAATATAAATGGAATGAATATCCGGCATAAATTACTGCCCCATAAGAAATCTCAAAATCTAAATATGAGTAATAACGATCAAACTTGTAATTAAATGTTTTGGGAAAATTAAAAAAGCAAGTAGTACATTTTTGATCCTAAGATAACACTCAAGCAATTGTTTCGCCATACCAGACTACTTTTATCAATTATATTTGATTTTACTGGAAAATATTAGAAAAAGGCACAATTATAATTTAGTTTTGATAAAACATAAATTTATATTTTAATTCATATATTGATTTTCATAGACAATACGTTTACACTATACATCTATAATTGCTACTTCGAATACCATCGTAAGTAAGCCTAGATGCGAGATGCTCAAAGATATTTGTACGTTTTGATCGACATGAGCCAAGTACATTTTAGCTTAGTAATGGCGCTTTATAGACTTATATGTAGGCTTGATGTGTGTTTCATTTTGCTAATTTATACAAAATTTATTTTTATGTTTATGACATAAGTTATACTATTAATATCTATGTTCAATTCAATTTTGTTTTGTACAAAATATAGTCGTATGTTTTTTAGCAAATTATGCATTTTGTTATTTTTTAAGAATTGCAAGGTTATTGGTTGACATTCGATTATTTATGTAAGTTTGCATTGAAAATTTGAAAACAAAGCACATTTCTTAATGAAGTTATTTTTGCGCAGCATATAATGTCCATGAATATATGTCCAAAGAGATATTAGACAGCTAATGCCAAAGGGTATAATCGACGAATTCCCGATTCATCATGGTTGCGTTAAACTTTTATAGAGCGACAATCCTGCTAACTGTTCAGACAACTCGTGTTATAAATCACACCATATAATTACAAAAATGATATGCATCAACTATATAGTGCAAGGAACACGTTACGCCCCTCTTTTTGTATCTCCGTAATGGATGTGCAATATCTGTCAGAAAGTGTTGTTTCACGTGTGTAGGTTGCGTAAAGTGCAAGCCACTTTCAGATGGGTCTTCCTGATATGTGTTTGCATCTGTCAGTTTGTAATCGTGTACAGCTACCAAGTTGTTGAGTGGTCCTTTTTAATATAAAGAAGTCAAACTCCATAAAGTAAGACTTCTTGACGCTCGTGTGTATAATGCTCATTTACCTAAAACTGTCGATGTGTTTTGTTCAAGTAAGACTCTGCGTTTACAACATAATGGTCATTTTGGCTTTCAAAACAAGTCAATATTATTGAAACTGTCTTTTCCGTGAATGTTTCGTTAGTTGTTAATCTTAGACGTTGATTTGGGAAGTATTATGGATTTCACTTTTGTCTTTTCACGAGTCGGCAATGGCAAGACAAAGCTGGGTTTCTAGTTCTATGTGAAAAATATCAAATTTAAATTCAACATATTTTTACTTATTAATTAAGCATTATATACTACACAATTATGAAAAAACAAGTTGTTATCGAAATTATAACTTGGAAGCCTACCAATTAAATGGCAGTACACCTCGCTATAAACAAAAGCGCTAACATGCTTGTCAACTTAAATTGTTCAACATATCAACACACGAAACACTCACTAATTTGAAGTCAAAATTTAACATACCCCTGCTTAACAAACAGTCATTTTTTAAATAATGTTATTGCAGAATGCATAAACTGTTTTTCTGATCGTGTATAGTGAGAGTTGTGTCCGCAATTATACGCTATTAGTATTGTTTGTTTATAGCATACTTTTAAGAATGTGACCGTAGTTGGCCCTCTTAAGGATCATAGCCTCTACTTTGTTGAGAGTTCGTTTACATATTGTTTGAAGAACCTCGTCGAGCCTTCTCTTTGCCTAAAAATGGAGCGTATTCGCTTATATTGAACACGGTGTGCTAAACAGTGTTTAAAGTTCAGTATGTTCATAGATTCCCGAGTGAACGTGTTGGTAAAACAAAGGGGAAACGTGTTGTGTCTGCTTGAGTTAATTGTACGGATGTTTCGGGATGAATTCTGTTATTTGCTTCTGTCATAGACGGATTTCTTACTTTTAAATTTCGTAGAGTTTTATTAACACATATGATAACTTTTGACATCTGTGATTTCTTAATATAACGTTAGTGGCTTTTTTTGAAAAGTGCTTATATATGCTTCACAAGTTCTAATCGGCTATTCATTTATTAGTAGTATTGGCGTTAGAAACAAAATTACAGATACACTCTTTTTGTATATATATATCCAAATTCCTAAAACCTTTGCTGGCGAATGTCTCAAATGTTTTTATACGAACTTCTTAGGCAGAAAGCATACAGATAAATTCAAACTAGAACAAAATATGTTTCTTGCAATTTGTATTTACAATCAATTAGATTTATATCTCACGTTAATGTAATTACACTAAAAATAAATGATTCGGTTAATAAAAAATGTGATAAAAAACTCGTATGATTTAATATTCATTTATAAAGCATAGCAAATCTAATAAATGAAGTGTTTAAATAAAAAATAATATTAAATGCTTATGAAAATGTTTAATATAGCTATATACCTAGTAATTACAACTGTGGATTAAGTTTTATCGTTTTCTCAACTCCGAGAAAGTAAAGCCTAGATGTTCAAATTTAAAGGCATTTAATTTTCACTTTATTTGTTTCAAATGAGATCTTAATGGATTGTTTTCCGCGAACTGGCAGTAATATTAATATATATAACATGAACATAATACTTTTGTTTATTACCTTATTTGAAACGTTTTAAACAAAGAATTTTTATTTTAAACCAGTTTTCATATAACGAGCTTGTTTCTTAATCAAAGAGTTTACTTTTTTTGTTATGATATTAAAAACTCTTAAGTTTTTTTTGCAAAATAAAATGATTTTTGTATCTAAAGTTTTTTAACGTTAGTCAGGAAATGTCCGTTTACATAAAAAAATTGATACAAGGATAATACAATTAATTTTGAGCAGACCTAATACATCACTTTATCTAAAAGAATTTATATATATAGCTCTCATAACGAAAAGGTTTTTGAGTTATCAATCAACATCGATTCATGGATTGTAGGTATACGACTCTGAAGCATCAACATGATATGTGTTCTATATATAGTTTATTTGTTAAGAATAATAAAATAATGCCATGGACGGAAATATACGCGTCATAAAATTGAATGCATATATTTCAATTGACTCCATTTTTGTGTTCTGGTTATCGAATTTTTTGACGTTTGTTTAAAGGGAACAAACAGCATGTTTGGTGCATTTACGATGAAAAATGTTCGAGTTAGAGAACTGAGCCGCGAATTTGTTTGTTTTTTGTTGTACAAATAAAGGGACAAAACTCTGAAGTGCCTGGTGTACATTCGCTTGTTATTAACCTTGATCGCCATTTAATCTAAACAATCATGTTTAAACAGTTTGATTAAGAGTCAGTGAAAATTTTACTCTTAGAGATAGCCCGCTCAACTGCTAAGGGTATTCCCAAATACTCAGCGTTAAGAGATGTTGTTGTATACATAGATACAAAAAGATTAAAACTCATTCTGTATGATAGCAATCATTAAGGATAATTTATCATCTCGAGTAACAAAGCTGTGCACGGCAAGAACTTAATGTTACTGTTACGTAATGAATATTTGAACATTATCTATTTAACCTTTGAAAAATAATTTATTTGCAAAAAGAACAAGTTCATGGTTTGGCCTTATGTTAACAAAAATAAAATTATTTAATGGCTTGGCTTTATTACAAGTTAAACATTTATTTATCCAGCCAACTTCTGCATGTACTGATAGGCCAAAGTGTCATTATTAATCACACTCCTTCGATAATTAGTTGACTTTTCCAGATCATACATACTACCGTCAAGTGTAGCATCGGTATTTGATATATGTATCACTGTATGTATTAAATCAGAGTAGTGCAGTCCACGATAGACGACAGGACATTCCGGAAGTTTTTAAAAGTGGGTGAGTGAGTGAGTGAGTGAGTGAGTGAGTTGGTGAGTGAGTGAGTGAGTGAGTGAGTGAGTGAGTGAGTGAGTGAGTGAGTGAGTGAGTGAGTGAGTGAGTGAGTGAGTGAGTGAGTGAGTGAGTGAGTGAGTGAGTGAGTGAGTGAGTGAGTGAGTGAGTGAGTGAGTGAGTGAGTGAGTGAGTGAGTGAGTGAGTGAGTGAGTGAGTGAGTGAGTGAGTGAGTGAGTGAGATAAGTGCGGTTAAGATGATACGAGATGTGAACTTAATGAAAGGGTGTTAAAAAATCATATTGGAGAAATGGTGTGTATTAGATGTGAGACGCGTACATGAAGATTTAGCTGAAACACGTATGTCACGTGCGATCATGGCGATAATCATAACAAGGTATAGCACGTCCTATTTTAGTGATGATTTCGCTCGTTATCATTTATTTATCTATTACAAACATGGCTTATTAAACCTTTCAACAGAAATTCAAGACCATTGACAACGTCGTTAATGTCACTGCAGTTATCGCAAGCTATCTGCTTATGACATCGACGTATCATAAACACCTCTTGATTGTTTGGACTTGTGCTGAGTGTTAAGATTAGAAGAGTAACCCGAATAATATGGCTATCTTTCAATAACTGCCTCTTATAGATAAAGGTTATTGAATTTCGTGTTGGCGTGCGTATTTTAAGACTACATGAATACATGCTTTATCGCATGATTCTACCAAAAAAAATCAAAACAGTAACGTATATATATATCTGCTCCCTAAAATTATAACAACTGTCTATTAATTAAGAATTGATGGTGGTGTCGAACGTTTCCTTCCTTTATGTGTGTTTATGTTTGAATAAATTTAAATGTTCAAAATGTGGAATTAGGCTTCAAAATAGTGTTATTTTTTATCATATATAATATCGGTTATCTAGTGCATACATTAACTATCATTGCACCAGTTCTCGTTTCAAGCTTATCAATATTTATGTAAGGTAAGTACATATTCAGGTCGTTTGATTATTCAGCGTCATGTTACGATCGGATGTTAATATAAATGCATGCGCCAAATGTCGAGGCCTTAGAGGTTTGCACAAACATTCATAATATTAGCACACATTGAATTATTTGACTTGGCTGCATATCGGAGACATACATGCTGCATTTCTTGTTATTCTTAGATAATCATTTTTTAACTATTTGAGATCTGTTAATTATTTTAATACATGTTCACAATCTTTTGATAATGTATAACATCCAACGAATTGAATTAAAACAAGTGAAAGGTTCTCAATTATTTTTTCATACTTTCTTTAATAAAAGATCACGTGTTATCTGCGTTAGGATGCATTTTATATTTTTAGTAGTTGAGGGCAAAAGGCTGTCAGTGAATACTCCTTTATTTTTAATTTACTAAATCCTAAACTAGGGTTTTGCTTTTAAACTGTGTTTGCCTTATTCAGTTTATACTGCATTTGACAATATAACTAATGAAGTTTCATGAATTAATTAAACAATAAAATCATATAATAATGAAATTAATTTTATTTAAGAATTTAATGTATGTATGCGTGCGAATTAAATTGAAACTCCAACAACATGGTCGACAAGTAATTAATTAATTTCCAAAAAACACAATAGTTATATTGTAAGTTTTTAATGACTTGAGTAAGATAACCTGAACGCTATCACGCCTTGTATTACATTCATTTATTAAATTGTTTATTATCTTGAGAGTTAAAACTGTTTTTTGTTTTTTTGAGAACTAATATATACCAAATCATTGTATCACACTTCAATCATGTATGTATAAACTAAAGAAACGTGAAGGTTCAATATAAATGTAATTCTTAGGCATTAAATTAAATTTCATCATGGATCGTTATGTAAATTAACCGATTTTGTCCCACAACTCTAACCTGCAATTAATCAGATGTATGACAAACTCAGTTACGATGGAATTACTACATGCTGTTCATAAAGCTTACATAAAAACCTATCCTTTGATAGAATGGTAGGCCATTCGGTTGTTTGTGTCAATAATGCTTAAACACGGTTTGCGCTACAAAGAACATACATTTTCTATACTAGAATATAGAATGAATTAAGTTTGTGAGAGATTATATAATAACATTTCGTTTCAATACACTTGATCGTTGTACTGTGCTTTTGTCCTGAATTTGATGTGTGTATCATTGTATCACCTCGTGGTCGATCTTTATCGCTATATCGTGATAGCATGTGATGTTCTGTATTTGTAGGCCGTGATAAATGTTATGTCGCATGTATTGGTTTTCTAAGTGACCGATAAGAACCACATTGTTAATATAATATTTACAGTTGATAAACTCCCATCAAGCCGACAAACGAACCGACCGACTGAATAGCTTGACCCTATGTTCAGAGCAATGAAAGGTCAAGGTGGTGGCGGTTCTAATATACGAGATAACAATGTTTATCATCCCTTTTACGTCTTTTTAAAATTAATTAATGGTACCTTAGTGTTGTTTCAGACCGTTTGCTACAATTCAAAATTAATTTTAAAATTTAGTTATTATATAATTGTAATTATAAATTCAACGCTTAATCACAATACTTCAGTAATCTATTTTGTATCAGCATATTTTTAGGATAATCACTTCGAACGATCAAGCAACACTGTACTTGAAAAAGAGTACAAGTAGACGACTTCATAAATAACATCCATGATCAAGGTTTATGTCGACATCGATAATTACTTTTATACATTTCATTTTCTCAAACAATTTTACAACGTGATAAAACGACAGAATCTTTGTATACTTATCCAATAATCGAATAGCTGGCCGACATATGCATGGGGTATGTAACCATCGCATGTTTAATGTTTATCGCCGAAGTACTTACGCCCCTTAGCTCAAAATGCCCGTTATAATATTAAGATACAGTGGAACCCCTCTAAACCGGACAACCCCCAGGACCGACAGGAAATTCCGGTTTAGAGAGGATTCCGGTTTAGAGGGGACTTTGAGTCTTTTACTTTCAGAAAGTCAATTACATAGCCTAATGTGGAAAAAACACTTTCAGCAAATTTTTATAGTTTATTTACATATATCACCAATATCAGTCACAACATAAATCAAACAGTGCACCCTGAAAAAACAAACTGTTTTATGCATGTATGCATTTGTTATGTGAATTTACTTTTTTCGCACGATATCCCCGATCGTCGATTTTCCTAACCCATATTTCTTTGACAGCATATTTAGTGTAGGTTTAGGGAACATCTCTGACTCTTTTATCAATTTGATTTTGTCTTGTATAGACAATTCCACGCGCATTCGCTTAGAAGGAGGTTCGGATATTTTTAGTCTTAGTTATCTTAATTAACCATTTGAAAATCTAAATGAATATCTTAATGCAACTGCTTCAATAACTCTGCAAATCACCATTTTATATGACACTAAATTAGCAATTGTAATACACAACATTAAATAGCATTAAGATTTTTAAAATTTAGCATGGCATCCTACATCAAAAACAAAATACACTAAAGAACTCTATGTTTGTTATCAGTAAGTATAATCAGTATTATCACCTCCATTGATCGATATGTACATCACAGGACAAGTATCTTTAAATTGTTTTGCGATTTTTACAGTTTGCATTTTTTTCGACCACCGTTATTAAATTAACGCGTCTTTAATCCGCTATTCACAACTTTTTGACACTAGGTCTAAGGTGCAATAAAACGGCCCTGAGCGGTTTAGAAAGGTACAATTACGTATTGAATGACCCAATTTTGATGCAAATCATGACCGATATTCGGAATTGAGGGGATTCCGGTCTTGAGGAGATATTTTACGCATGGTTTTATAGGGGAAAAAATGGGACTGGACAATTTGTCCGGTTTAGAGACGATTTCGGTATAGAGAGGATCCGGTTTAGAGGGTTTCCGATGTATATCAATTTTATTAGCCCCTAAGGTAATTGGTGTTAATTGTTTTTGTGATAATCACTATGGGGCTAATTGTATAAGCATTTGATTAATAAATCGTACAAATATTTTTTTAAATATATAATTGATTGTTTACTCCAAGTGAATCACTTCTTTACGACATAAGAAGCTACTTTCAAAAATTGAGACTAAGATGGCACAAGGTTTGGCCTAACTCAGAAGTCCGAAATAACCAAACCGCATAGCGGTGAGTAGGGGCATGGCCAGGTTGAAGGATCTCAAACATTACTCGTCAGTCGAATGATAAAGGGGGATTTCCACCTCTGGGTCCGTGAATTACATTCATTAAGTAAAATAACAAACACACAATTCCGTTATATGTTTGTAGAACGCACAAATGAGCGAAGTGGCATGATCGGATAAATTAAGACATTTGCAACAGGAAATATTTGATTCTTATGATGTATAAGACTTGACAGGAAGCACTTTGACAAAAAGTTCAACGTTGCAAATATGTAGTATTCATGTTTATGTAAAAGAGACTGTATGAGCGTCGGTATGTCAAATTCCTAAAAAAGGGCATGGTCACTAGAGCGGGATTCTTCTAAACAAAGGGCGCATCACAACCATTTGTGGAAACATGCCCATTTGTGGCAATAATATAATTGTTGATTTTTGTAAAAGTTCAATTTAAATATATTGGCAGAATCTTCCTTATATTTTATGTTGTGTTTTCAAATGTGATGGTCCATAAAATAAAGGTGTATGGCATGGTTTTGAAGTTCGTTATGTATATAAAAAATATGATTGTCATAAACTACCCAGAGCACACCATATTAAGTGTTTGGTGTTGTCGAATCTCTACAAGAATCGTTTAGATTGTGTTTCCAACTTTGTGGTTTACTTTATAGTCACATACATTTTCATCATATCTAATCTTGTTCCACTAAATGTTGAACAAGAATGTATATATATATATATATATATATATATATATATATATATATATATATATATATATATATATATATATATATCTACATTATTGACTTTTAAAGAATGTTTTTTCTATCATTTCATTTCGAAATAGAATTACGAGTAAACATGTGTTGAATTGTGCCTTATTCAGGTAGACGGATAATGTGTTGGAATGTTTGTCTTTTTTAAGCATCATAAACAGAACTGGCAAAACAATGCAACGTGGATTTGTTTGCCCTTCACCCTCATATTATACAAACTAATAACACATGTCAAAAACATATTTGACCTTATCCTACATACATATCATGATTTAAATTTAACATTAATTATAATGTATGTATATCTTTACCTGTGCAGCAATACTTTTCAATAGTTTTCATATGTTCTATCACAATTTGAAATCATACGCTCCTGCAGACAACTTAGACTCTTGGAAAACAATACGGACGTCACAAAAGTAGTGCTTTAAAGAGTTATTCAAGGAAATTTAATCAATGTGTTTTAAAAATAAATTGAATATGGTCAATAAGCATCACTGACAGTTTGTGTGTATGTCCTGTCGACTATTTTTTAATACGAACATTTGTTTTACCATTTGTTGTACCAATCTTCTCGATAACGGGACCAAATGCTCTTTTTGTCAAACTGAATTTGAAACTATTCAATATTTATTTTGTGAATATAACATTGTCAATCAATTAAAAGAAGAACTGTTTTCTGTCTGTTGTCATTTTTCTAAATGTCTAAATATGCCCTCTTTTATACTGGGAGATGCAAATACACATTGACCATAATATATGGTATATCAATTTGAACATTATTAATTATAGTTATTAATTTCTATTCATTTATTTTATTGTTATGATTATTGTCATTGATACAAATGTAATAAAATAACAAGAAAATATACATTTTCCTTTTTGTATTTGGTCAATAAAATGCTCCTTCAATATCGTGATACATTGTAACTACTTTAATCGTGTATAGTGTTATCTGCGTTTTCCCTTTAACCAGAGGTGAAAGGCCAAAAAAGGAGTCCCTATGTAACAAGTACAGCCGTTGGATAAAGAGTGGGTTTAGGATAAACCTTATCTTTATCCAATCGGTCGTATTTTGTTATATAAAATCATTAAGCTGTAAGATAAAACACAAACTAACACATATAAATGATTGAAGCAGGGATCAACGCCTTGAATCTATCAAAGCATATCGGCAACTATAAGTAGGATGTGCCCTTTGATCAAACTGAAATCTGATAAGCTTTTTATAAAAACAATTTCAAGAATTCAAAGTACCATACGAGTTTAAACTTACAAAATCATATACTCGGTGACATTAAATACAACGTAACATGCACAGTTAAGTTTTCAGATTTCTAAATGTATTAAAATAATACACAGGCTTCTGTCGTTGAACGTTTGACGTGCAATCCTCTAAATTTGAATAAGTAGCATTATAGAATTGAGGGTTGGATAACATTATCATGATACTTTCTCTTTTATTCGGAGCATCTTTATAACTATATTTATAAGAATATCGTAATATAATCGTCACCTTTTACTCGATAAATGAAATTAATTTCATTAATCGCTTAAGTCATCTAGGTGAAAAACTGAAAACGCCAAAGGGATCGCATTTTTATCTTGATATTTCTAGCAAAATAACTGTTACATTTTATTCTCGGCGACAACATTACCATAGTTTTTTGTAATGCACGGCAACAATATTATAACACATATTTGATATAAATGTGATTTTATATATCAATATTTATATATGTATTGCTAATATAAGTCTTGCATCAACCTATCTATTTCTTCCAACATAAACGTGTCAACAATTCATCAGTTATTGACAAATTTGTTTGGTGTACACGTTTATATGTTTCGAAAGATGGAGTATTAATTTAAATTCATGTTCATACGTTTATAAAATGCGTTGGTATTAACATATGGTTTCATTCAATTTTAAAGTTCAAAAATGAAGGTGAAAACGACTTTCAAGTTTTATCTATTTTCAAGAGTTGAATGTCAGTATAATTATTAATCGAACGCGGGATTTATTATGGCATTAGAGTGTATGTGTACTTGGGAACACGATTGTTAAAAAAAAATGTCTAACAGTGTTCACAATGAACACAATAAGCATGGTTATTTACATTGAAGTAATGGAATTATATCGCTTTTTTAATTTAGTACCGCACATATACACGTAATAATACTTATTAAGTCAGAGCATAAAAGTATATGCAATAAAAATGTCGAAAACTTGTGACGGTTTCAAACGAGAAGAAAACAATATTTAAAAGTAGTCAATGGGTCAATATGTTGGCCTTTCAACAGTTTCCTAAGCGGCTAGGTTAGTAAAAACAGGTAATATTGCACAAACAGCAAATATAATGAATTCACCTGTATATGAGGTCTTAGGTAATTAAACTAATCGTATGTTGCAGCCAACCCGCTCATGTATTACGATTTAAAAAAAAATACAATTACATGTTTGGTTTTACTGCAATCTGCGTTGCAACAGTCCTCATAAATAGTACCAAACACAATTAACCATGAACATTAAAGTGATATTATGGACAGTTTTCACTTTTGAACTGAGCTAAAAAGAATTAACAGGTCGAAAGAGTTGGTTAAAATGTGATTACTGACTAATTATCTGAAACTCATCGCGCAACCATTTGTTTATAAAATATATTTTATATTCGATATAATTACGTGTCGGGTGAGTCCTGTAAGCCGAAATGAGCCGTAAATTTGTGTCTTTGTGTCGTATGAACGAATCTGATCAGTTGTCAAACGATAGTACGGTTGATATTCAAATCCATTATTTTTCTCTTCCCGTGATATTGTTTAGTATGTTGATGCTACATTAACAAATATAAGTGTATATGAAATGAAAACACCAAAAATAAACAACGGTTGATATAGACACCTATAAACTGTTAGATGCCCATAATATCACTTTTACGTTGAACAAAAACGAACCAAATAAAAAGTGAAGAAAAAAAACGTTTGGGTGTCATATTTGTTTGGTTCATTTACGAATATGGCGGTACGAAGGATAAAACACACAAGTTTACTGTGCAAACAAATAAATCACCTCTGCCTAACCCTTTGACGTATAAACATCAAAAGGCAATTTAAAACCATGCGATCAATTTCAGTACTCAATGTTAGTGGTTCACTGTAAACATATGCATGCCATATGACTTCAGAGTTGCGATAACAAAGATCAACCAGTGATAAACAGTAAATTTGTTTCCCGCCCTTAGTGTATGTATTCCAACATAAACAAGGTCACGTAATTATCTACAATAATTTTCCGTTCATATCGAGACATCAAGAGACCAGGCAGCTATTTTCGCACCTACGAGTGGTAAAGGCTACAGCAGATGGTGAATTTATAATTGCTTGTTGTTTTTACTATTATATTTTAGCTGAGACAATTAGCATTTTGCAGCCACATCAATAATTAACACTTAATTGTTGTTATGTTAATTATCAGCTTATTACAAATATTGTTTAACTATGCGTACATAAAGTCGTTATATTTTGTTTATATTATACAGTTGATATCGCTAATCATTACCCGATAATCCCGTATATTCCAGTTTTAAAGCAAATTCCGGTAAATATTTACGATAAAAGTGCTCAACACACAAACACATTCGCAATTTTTCTTTATTATCAAATACATTTTGGCATTTGTTACTTTTTAAAGATGTCATGAAATAACGTCCAATCGGGGCGGTTTTTTTCCACTGAAAACGCGTAAATCGCCTGACGTGATGTTCATGTTTTTATACAACACAAAATACACCCACACTTCCCATGCGACGTTCAACATGTCTGCATATTTCGCGCGGTTTTTATCGAGACAAAGGATATTTTATAACTATTTATTTGACGCTAGAATTTGTTAATGTCGCATAAGCATTAACATTCGAAAGCGTGTTTGGGATTACAAATAAAAAAATGTTCATTTGAGAATCGAATGAAACATTAACATTGTGCGACGTGTGTGAAGTTAGCCTATTTAGCCTATTTAGCCTATTTAGCCTATTTAGTACATAGGTTGAAACAAACATCCTATTTAGCCTATTTAGCCAATTTAACAGCCTCTTCAGCCTTTTTAGCCTATTTTAGCCTATTTAGCCTATTTAGTAAATAGGTTGAAACATACATCCTATTTAGCCTATTTCGCCTATTTAATAGCTTTTTCAGCCTATTTAGCCGATTTTAGCCTATTTAGCCTATTTAACAGCCTTTTCAGCCTATTTAGTACATTAGTTGACACAAACATCCTATTTAGCCTATTTAGCCAATTTAACAGCCTATTCAGCATTTTTAGCCTATTTTAGCCTATTTAGCCTATTTAGTAAATATGTTGAAACATACATCCTATGTAGCCTATTTAGCCTATTTATCAGCATTTTCAGCCTATATAGCCTATTTAGCCTATTTTAGCCTATTTAGCCTATGTAATAGCCTTTTCAGCCTATCTAGCCTATTTAGCCTATTTAGTACATAGGTTGAAACAAACATCCTATTTAGCCTATTTAGCCAATTTAACAGCCTCTTCAGCCTTTTTAGCCTATTTAGCCTATTTAGTAAATAGGTTGAAACATACATCCTATTTAGCCTATTTCGCCTATTTAATAGCTTTTTCAGCCTATTTAGCCGATTTTAGCCTATTTAGCCTATTTAACAGCCTTTTCAGCCTATTTAGCCTATTTAGTACATTAGTTGACACAAACATCCTATTTAGCCTATTTAGCCAATTTAACAGCCTATTCAGCATTTTAGCCTATTTTAGCCTATTTAGCCTATTTAGTAAATATGTTGAAACATACATCCTATGTAGCCTATTTAGCCTATTTATCAGCATTTTCAGCCTATATAGCCTATTTTAGCCTATTTAGCCTATGTAATAGCCTTTTCAGCCTATCTAGCCTATTTAGCCTATTTAGTACATAGGTTAAAACAAACATCCGATTTAGCCTATTTAGTCAATTTAACAGCCTCTTCAGCCTTTTTAGCCTATTTTAGCCTATTTAGTAAATAGGTTGAAACACACATCCTATTTAGCCTATTTAACAGCATTTTCAGCCTATTTAGCCTATTTAGTATATAGGTTGAAACGTACATCCTATTTAGCCTATTTAGCATATTTAACAGCCTTTTCAGCCTATTTAGTACATAGGTTTAAACAAACATCCTATTTAGCCTATTTAGCCAATTTAACAGCCTCTTCAGCCTTTTTAGCCTATTTTAGCCTATTTAGCCTATTTAGTAAATAGGTTGAAACATACATCCTATTAAGCCTATTTAGCCTATTTAACAGCATTTTCAGCCTATTTAGCCTATTTAGTATATAGGTTGAAACATACATCCTATTTAGCCTATTTAGCCTATTTAACAGCATTTTCAGCCTATTTAGCCTATTCAGTATTTAGGTTGAAACATTCATCCTATTTAGCCAATTTAACAGCCTTTTTAGCCTATTTTAGCCTATTCAGTAAATAGGTTAAAACATACATCCTATTTAGCCTATTTAGCCTACTAAACAGCATTTTCAGCCTATTTAATATATTTAGCCTATTTAGTATATAGGTTGAAACATACATCCTATTTAGCCAATTTAACAGCCTTTTCAGCCTATTTAGCCCATTTAGTACATAGGTTGAAACATACATCCTATTTAGCCTATTTATTACATAGGTTGAAACAAACTTCCTATTTAGCCTATTTAGCCAATTTAACAGCCTTTTCAGCCTTTTTTAGCCTATTTAGCCTATTTAGTAAATAGAATTAACATACATCTTATTTAGCCTATTAAACAGCATTTTCAACCTATTTAGCCTATTTATTATATAGGTTGAAACAAACATCCTATTTAGCCTATTTAGCTTATTTAACAGCCTTTTCAGCCTATTTAGCCTTTTTAGTACATAGGTTGAAACATACATCCTATTTAGCCTATTGAACAGCCTTTTCAGCCTATTTAGCCTATTTAGTACATAGGTTGAAACATACATCCTATTTAGCCTATTTTACAGCATTTTCAGCATATTTAGCCTATTAAGTACATAGTTAACAGCATTTTCAGCCTATGTAGCCTATTTAACAGCATTTTCAGCCTATTTAGTACATAGGATGAAAAATACGTTCTATTGAGCCTATTTAACAGTCTTTTCAGCCTATTAAGTACATAGGTTGAAATATACACCCTATTTAACAGCCTTTTCAGCCTATTTAGCCTATTAAGTACATAGGTTAAAACATACATTCTGTTTAGTCTATTTAGCCTATTTAACAGCAGTTTCAGCCTATTTAGCCTATTTATTACATAGGTTGAAACATACATTCTATTTAGTCTATTTAGCCTATTTAACAGCATTTTCAGCCTATTTCGCATGTTAAGTACATAGGTCGAAAAATACATCCTATTAATTCTATTTAACAGCCTTTTCAGCCTTTTTAGCCTATTAAGTACATAGATTGAAACAATCAACATCCTATTTAACCTATTTTACAGCCTTTTCAGCCTATTTAGCTTATTTAGTACATAGGTTGAAAAATTACATCCTATTTAGCCTTTTTAACAGCCTTTTCAGCCTATTTAGCCTTAGTACATAGGTTCAAACATACATCATATTTAGCCTATTTGGCTTATTTCACAGCTTTTTTAGCCTAATTAGCCAATGTAGAAAGTTTGGAACGAAGGTTAAAAATTACATTCTATTTAGCATATTAAACAGCCTATTTAGCCTATTTGGCAAGTTTAGTTCATAGGTAGAAATATACATCCTGTTTAGCCTATTAAGCTCATAGGTTGAAACATACATCCTATTTAGCATATGTAAAAGCCTTTTCAGCCTATTTAGTACATATGTTGAACATAATATCCTATTTAGCCTATTGAACAGCCTTTGTAGCTTATTTAGAACATAGGTTGAAACATACATCCTGTTTAGCCTATTCAACCGCCTTTTCAGCTTATAAGCCTATTTAGCCTTTTTAGTACAAAGGTTGAAACATACATCCTATTAAGCCTATTTAACAGCCTTTTCAGCATATTTAGCCTATTTAGTACAAAGGTTCAAACATACATCCTAGTTAGCCTATTTAGCTTATTTAACAGCCTTTTCATCCTATTTATAAAGTTTAGTACAAAGGTTTCAAAACTACATCCTATTTAGCCTAGTCTATTTAGCCCATTTACAAGTTTAGTACATCATGTTTAGCCTATTAAACATCCTATTTAGCCTATTTAGTCTATTTAACAGCCTTTTCAGCCTATTTAGAAAGTTTAGAACAAAGATTAAAAATACATCCTATTTAGCCTATTTAACAGCCTTTCAGCCTTTTTAGAAAGTTTAGTACAAAGGTTAAAAATACATCTTATTAATTATTTAACAGCTTGTTTAGCCTATTTAGCAAGTTAAGTACACACCTACACATAAACATCCTTTTTAGCCTATTTAGCTAGCCTATTCAACATCCTATTTAGCCTATTTAATAGCCTTTTCAGCCTATTTAGTCTAATAGAAAGTTTAGTACAAGGGTTAATACATACATCCTATTTAGCCTATTTAATAGCCTTTTCAGTCTATTTAGCCTATCTAGAAAGTAAGTACCAAGTTTAAAAAATACATTTTATTTAGCCTTTTTTAGCAATTTTAGTAAATACGTAGACACAAACATCCTATTTAACAGCCTATTTAGCAAGTTAAGTACATACGTAGACACATACATGCTATGTACCCTATTTAACAGCCTATTTAGCAATTTTAGTAAATACGTAGACACAAACATCCTTTTTAACAGCCTTTTCAGCAAGATTAGTACATACGTAGACATATACATCGTATAAAGCCTATTTAGCCTTTTAAGAGCATGTTTAGCAAGTAAAGTACATACGTAGACACATTCATCCTATTTAGCCTATTTAACAGCCTTTTCAGTCTATTTAGGAAGTTGAGTACAAAGGTTAAAAATACATCCTTTTAGCCTATTAAACAGTCTATTTTGCAAGTTAAGAACATACGTAGATATACATCCTTTTTAACCTATTTAACATCATATTTAAGCCCATTTAGACTATTTAACAGCCAATTTAGCAAGCTTAGTACATACGTAGACGCACACATCCTGTTTAGCCCATTTAACAGGCTATTTAGCGTATAAAGCAAGTTTCATACATACGTAGACACATACATCCTATTTAATAGCGTATTTAGCTTATTTTGCATGTTTTGTACATATATAGACACATTCATCATATTTAGCATATTTTGCCTATTGAACAGCCTATTTAGCTTCTTAAGCAAGTTAAGTACATATGTTAAAACATATATCATATTGAGCCTATTTAGCTTTTTTAACAGCCTTCTCAGGCTTATTATCCTATTTATTAAGTTAAGTACATAGTTTCATACATGCATCCCATTTAGGCTATTTATTAGCCTTTTTTACCCGTTTAGCCTACTAGTATTTAGCAAGTTAAGTACAATGGTTAATGCAGGCATCATATTAAGTATATTTAATGATCTTTTCAAGCTTTTTAGACTATAGCAAGTTTAGTACAAAGGTTTTCTCATACAGCATGAGTAGCCTATATATTAATCGTTATTGAGCATATTTAGTAAGTTCAGTAAATAGATTCAAACATACATCGCATCTGGCTTATTTTACATCCATTTCAGCTTATTTACCATGCGTAGTACATAGGTTGAAACGTACAACCTATTTAGCCTATTAAACAGTCTTTTAGCTTATTTATCATGTTTAGTACTTAGGTTCAAACATACATCCTAGTTAGCCTATTTAAATGCTTATTTATAAATCTTTTCTGCTTATTTAGAAAGTTTAGTGCATATGTTGAAAAATACATCATAAAAAGTCTATTTAGCCTATTTTAAAGCCTTTTTCAGCCTATTTAGCAAGTGTAGTACATAGGTGCAAACATGCAACTTCTTAAGCCTATTTACACAGCTTTTAAACCTATTTAGCAAGTTTAAAGTATGGTTATTACATACTGGGCACGTGTTTTTCCCAGTGTGCACCAGTCCCCCACACACACCATCCACGCCACAAACAGATGGAGACTAAATCAAAATTAAATGTAATCTTTGTAAAAAATTAAATATCTTCAACTTAAGTACATAGGAATTGACACTGTATTACTACATTTGTCCAAACATTAACAATCTAGTAAGTTTATTATTTAGGAGTACAAGGACACAATATTTGTACTTACACTATGCGACTACAGATGGGGAAAGTCTTTGAACACGCGCATGTGAATAAAACGAAGTCAATACAAAGAGTTAAGTTTTGTAGTAACACGTGTGCTTTTTTAATGTATTATTGATTGTTATTCACGTAAAATAATATGGTAGTTGCAGCTATAATATCAGCAGAAGTTGTAGCAATAACTGCGATCATGGTGATAGTGTAATATTATAGTTGATTGTGGTGTTCTTGGTGTTCATGCTGTTAAAAGAGTTTTTTATTTAAATGTTTTTATTGCATTTCGTGTGTGTGGGTATATAATACAATTGTTGATGTTGTTGTATTTAAAAACAACATCAAAACCATTTGATGAAAACAATTAAAATATGTACGGGAAGGATACACAAAAAAACAAATTCCATATGCTTGACAATTGTATACACCTTTTAACTGAACTTCATTTAACTAAGATACTTATTATTAGTCATCATTATACATTTTTATACAGGTAGTCGACGGCTGGTCAGCGTGCACTAGGTCTCTTCCGGGGGATAACTCTTGTTCGTCCGAAAGGGTCCCTTAAAGGGGCATACCCGCTCACAGGCAAAAATGTCGCGTTATACGCTAAATAGGTTGACCCTGGCTCCGATCCTAATTAAAAGTCCCGGCCGAAACTAGGTCAGCCCGACAGGCAGTCGACGGCTGGTCAGCGTGCACTAGGTCTCTTCCGGGGGATAACTCTTGTTCGTCCGAAAGGGGCCCTTAAAGGGGCATACCCGCTCACTGGCAAAAATGTCGCGTAATACGCTAAATAGGTTGCACCTGGCTCCGATCCTAATTAAAAGTCCCGGCCGAAACTAGGTCAGCCCGACAGGCAGTCGACGGCTGGTCAGCGTGCACTAGGTCTCTTCCGGGGATAACTCTTGTTCGTCCGAAAGGGTCCCTTAAAGGGGCATACCCGCTCACAGGCAAAAATGTCGCGTTATACGCTAAATAGGTTGACCCTGGCTCCGATTCTTATTAAAAGTCCCGGCCGAAACTAGGTCAGCCCGACAGGCAGTCGACGGCTGGTCAGCGTGCACTAGGTCTCTTCCGGGGGATAACTCTTGTTCGTCCGAAAGAGGCCCTTAAAGGGGCATACCCGCTCACTGGGAAATGACGCATACGAGATGAAGGCTAAATAGGCTGCATGCACGGGGCCGATCCTAATTAAAAGTCCCGGCCGAAACTAGTTCAGCCCGATGGGCAGTTGACGGCTGGTCAGCGTGCACTAGGTCTCTTCCGGGGGATAACTCTTGTTCGTCCGAAACGGGCCCTTAAAGGGGCATACCCGCTCACAGGCAAAAATGTCGCGTAATACGCTAAATAGGTTGCACCTGGCTCCGATCCTAATTAAAAGTCCCGGCCGAAACTAGGTCAGCCCGACAGGCAGTCGACGGCTGGTCAGCGTGCACTAGGTCTCTTCCGGGGGATAACTCTTGTTCGTCCGAAAGGGGCCCTTAAAGGGGCATACCCGCTCACTGGGAAATGACGCATACGAGATGAAGGCTAAATAGGCTGCATGCACGGGGCCGATCCTTATTAAAAGTACCGGCCGAAACTAGTTCAGCCCGATGGGCAGTCGACGGCTGGTCAGCGTGCACTAGGTCTCTTCCGGGGGATAACTCTTGTTCGTCCGAAAGGGGCCCTTAAAGGGGCATACCCGCTCACAGGCAAAAATGTCGCGTAATACGCTAAATAGGTTGCACCTGGCTCCGATCCTCATTAAAAGTCCCGGCCGAAACTAGGTCAGCCCGACAGGCAGTCGACGGCTGGTCAGCGTGCACTAGGTCTCTTCCGGGGGATAACTCTTGTTCGTCCGAAAGGGGCCCTTAAAGGGGCATACCCGCTCACAGGCAAAAATGTCGCGTAATACGCTAAATAGGTTGCACCTGGCTCCGATCCTAATTAAAAGTCCCGGCCGAAACTAGGTCAGCCCGACAGGCAGTCGACGGCTGGTCAGCGTGCACTAGGTCTCTTCCGGGGGATAACTCTTGTTCGTCCGAAAGGGGCCCTTAAAGGGGCATACCCGCTCACTGGGAAATGACGCATACGAGATGAAGGCTAAATAGGCTGCATGCACGGGGCCGATCCTAATTAAAAGTCCCGGCCGAAACTAGTTCAGCCCGATGGGCAGTCGACGGCTGGTCAGCGTACACTAGGTCTCTTCCGGGGGATAACTCTTGTTCGTCCGAAAGGGGCCCTTAAAGGGGCATACCCGCTCACAGGCAAAAATGTCGCGTAATACGCTAAATAGGTTGCACCTGGCTCCGATCCTAATTAAAAGTCCCGGCCGAAACTAGGTCAGCCCGACAGGCAGTCGACGGCTGGTCAGCGTGCACTAGGTCTCTTCCGGGGGATAACTCTTGTTCGTCCGAAAGGGGCCCTTAAAGGGGCATACCCGCTCACTGGGAAATGACGCATACGAGATGAAGGCTAAATAGGCTGCATGCACGGGGCCGATCCTAATTAAAAGTCCCGGCCGAAACTAGTTCAGCCCGATGGGCAGTCGACGGCTGGTCAGCGTGCACTAGGTCTCTTCCGGGGGATAACTCTTGTTCGTCCGAAAGGGGCCCTTAAAGGGGCATACCCGCTCACAGGCAAAAATGTCGCGTAATACGCTAAATAGGTTGCACCTGGCTCCGATCCTAATTAAAAGTCCCGGCCGAAATTAGGTCAGCCCGACAGGCAGTCGACGGCTGGTCAGCGTGCACTAGGTCTCTTCCGGGGGATAACTCTTGTTCGTCCGAAAGGGGCCCTTAAAGGGGCATACCCGCTCACTGGGAAATGACGCATACGAGATGAAGGCTAAATAGGCTGCATGCACGGGGCCGATCCTAATTAAAAGTCCCGGCCGAAACTAGTTCAGCCCGATGGGCAGTCGACGGCTGGTCAGCGTACACTAGGTCTCTTCCGGGGGATAACTCTTGTTCGTCCGAAAGGGGCCCTTAAAGGGGCATACCCGCTCACAGGCAAAAATGTCGCGTAATACGCTAAATAGGTTGCACCTGGCTCCGATCCTAATTAAAAGTCCCGGCCGAAACTAGGTCAGCCCGACAGGCAGTCGACGGCTGGTCAGCGTGCACTAGGTCTCTTCCGGGGGATAACTCTTGTTCGTCCGAAAGGGGCCCTTAAAGGGGCATACCCGCTCACTGGGAAATGACGCATACGAGATGAAGGCTAAATAGGCTGCATGCACGGGGCCGATCCTAATTAAAAGTCCCGGCCGAAACTAGTTCAGCCCGATGGGCAGTCGACGGCTGGTCAGCGTGCACTAGGTCTCTTCCGGGGGATAACTCTTGTTCGTCCGAAAGGGGCCCTTAAAGGGGCATACCCGCTCACAGGCAAAAATGTCGCGTAATACGCTAAATAGGTTGCACCTGGCTCCGATCCTAATTAAAAGTCCCGGCCGAAATTAGGTCAGCCCGACAGGCAGTCGACGGCTGGTCAGCGTGCACTAGGTCTCTTCCGGGGGATAACTCTTGTTCGTCCGAAAGGGGCCCTTAAAGGGGCATACCCGCTCACTGGGAAATGACGCATACGAGATGAAGGCTAAATAGGCTGCATGCACGGGGCCGATCCTAATTAAAAGTCCCGGCCGAAACTAGTTCAGCCCGATGGGCAGTCGACGGCTGGTCAGCGTGCACTAGGTCTCTTCCGGGGGATAACTCTTGTTCGTCCGAAAGGGGCCCTTAAAGGGGCATACCCGCTCACAGGCAAAAATGTCGCGTAATACGCTAAATAGGTTGCACCTGGCTCCGATCCTAATTAAAAGTCCCGGCCGAAACTAGGTCAGCCCGACAGGCAGTCGACGGCTGGTCAGCGTGCACTAGGTCTCTTCCGGGGGATAACTCTTGTTCGTCCGAAAGGGGCCCTTAAAGGGGCATTCCCGCTCACAGGCAAAAATGTCGTGTAATACGCTAAATAGGTTGCACCTGGCTCCGATCCTAATTAAAAGTCCCGGCCGAAACTAGGTCAGCCCGACAGGCAGTCGACGGCTGGTCAGCGTGCACTAGGTCTCTTCCGGGGGATAACTCTTGTTCGTCCGAAAGGGGCCCTTAAAGGGGCATACCCGCTCACTGGGAAATGACGCATACGAGATGAAGGCTAAATAGGCTGCATGCACGGGGCCGATCCTAATTAAAAGTCCCGGCCGAAACTAGTTCAGCCCGATGGGCAGTCGACGGCTGGTCAGCGTGCACTAGGTCTCTTCCGGGGGATAACTCTTGTTCGTCCGAAAGGGGCCCTTAAAGGGGCATACCCGCTCACAGGCAAAAATGTCGCGTAATACGCTAAATAGGTTGCACCTGGCTCCGATCCTAATTAAAAGTCCCGGCCGAAACTAGGTCAGCCCGACAGGCAGTCGACGGCTGGTCAGCGTGCACTAGGTCTCTTCCGGGGGATAACTCTTGTTCGTCCGAAAGGGGCCCTTAAGGGGCATACCCGCTCACAGGCAAAAATGTCGCGTAATACGCTAAATAGGTTGCACCTGGCTCCGATCCTAATTAAAAGTCCCGGCCGAAACTAGGTCAGCCCGACAGGCAGTCGACGGCTGGTCAGCGTGCACTAGGTCTCTTCCGGGGGATAACTCTTGTTCGTCCGAAAGGGGCCCTTAAAGGGGCATACCCGCTCACTGGGAAATGACGCATACGAGATAGAGGCTAAATAGGCTGCATGCACGGGGCCGATCCTAATTAAAAGTCCCGGCCGAAACTAGTTCAGCCCGATGGGCAGTCGACGGCTGGTCAGCGTGCACTAGGTCTCTTCCGGGGGATAACTTTTGTTCGTCCGAAAGGGGCCCTTAAAGGGGCATACCCGCTCACAGGCAAAAATGTCGCGTAATACGCTAAATAGGTTGCACCTGGCTCCGATCCTAATTAAAATTCCCGGCCGAAACTAGGTCAGCCCGACAGGCAGTCGACGGCTGGTCAGCGTGCACTAGGTCTCTTCCGGGGGATAACTCTTGTTCGTCCGAAAGGGGCCCTTAAAGGGGCATACCCGCTCACAGGCAAAAATGTCGCGTAATACGCTAAATAGGTTGCACCTGGCTCCGATCCTAATTAAAAGTCTCGGCCGAAACTAGGTCAGCCCGACAGGCAGTCGACGACTGGTCAGCGTGCACTAGGTCTCTTCCGGGGGATAACTCTTGTTCGTCCAAAAGGGGCCCTTAAAGGGGCATACCCGCTCACTGGGAAATGACGCATACGAGATGAAGGCTAAATAGGCTGCATGCACGGGGCCGATCCTAATTAAAAGTCCCGGCCGAAACTAGTTCAGCCCGATGGGCAGTCGACGGCTGGTCAGCGTGCACTAGGTCTCTTCCGGGGGATAACTCTTGTTCGTCCGAAAGGGGCCCTTAAAGGGGCATACCCGCTCACAGGCAAAAATGTCGCGTAATACGCTTAATAGGTTGCACCTGGCTCCGATCCTAATTAAAAGTCCCGGCCGAAACTAGGTCAGCCCGACAGGAAGTCGACGGCTGGTCAGCGTGCACTAGGTCTCTTCCGGGGGATAACTCTTGTTCGTCCGAAAGGGGCCCTTAAAGGGGCATACCCGCTCACAGGCAAAAATGTCGCGTAATACGCTAAATAGGTTGCACCTGGCTCCGATCCTAATTAAAAGTCCCGCCGAAACTAGGTCAACCTGACAGGCAGTCGATGGCTGGTCAGCGTGCACTAGGTCTCTTCCGGGGGATAACTCTTGTTCGTCCGAAAGGGGCCCTTAAAGGGGCATACCCGCTCACTGGGAAATGACGCATACGAGATGAAGGCTAAATAGGCTGCATGCACGGGGCCGATCCTAATTAAAAGTCCCGGCCGAAACTAGTTCAGCCCGATGGGCAGTCGACGGCTGGTCAGCGTGCACTAGGTCTCTTCCGGGGGATAACTCTTGTTCGTCCGAAAGGGGCCCTTAAAGGGGCATACCCGCTCACAGGCAAAAATGTCGCGTAATACGCTAAATAGGTTGCACCTGGCTCCGATCCTAATTAAAAGTCCCGGCCGAAACTAGGTCAGCCCGACAGGCAGTCGACGGCTAGTCAGCGTGCACTAGGTCTCTTCCGGGGGATAACTCTTGTTCGTCCGAAAGGGGCCCTTAAGGGGCATACCCGCTCACTGGGAAATGACGCATACGAGATGAAGGCTAAATAGGCTGCATGCACGGGGCCGATCCTAATTAAAAGTCCCGGCCGAAACTAGTTCAGCCCGATGGGCAGTCGACGGCTGGTCAGCGTGCACTAGGTCTCTTCCGGGGGATAACTCTTGTTCGTCCGAAAGGGGCCCTTAAAGGGGCATACCCGCTCACAGGCAAAAATGTCGCGTAATACGCTAAATAGGTTGCACCTGGCTCCGATCCTAATTAAAAGTCCCGGCCGAAACTAGGTCAGCCCAACAGGCAGTCGACGGCTGGTCAGCGTGCACTAGGTCTCTTCCGGGGGATAACTCTTGTTCGTCCGAAAGGGGCCCTTAAAGGGGCATACCCGCTCACAGGCAAAAATGTCGCGTAATACGCTAAATAGGTTGCACCTGGCTCCGATCCTAATTAAAAGTCCCGGCCGAAACTAGGTCAGCCCGACAGGCAGTCGACGGCTGGTCAGCGTGCACTAGGTCTGTTCCGGGGGATAACTCTTGTTCGTCCGAAAGGGGCCCTTAAAGGGGCATACCCGCTCACAGGCAAAAATGTCGCGTAATACGCTAAATAGGCTGCACCTGGCTCCGATCCTAATTAAAAGTCCCGGCCGAAACTAGGTCAGCCCGACAGGCAGTCGACGGCTGGTCAGCGTGCACTAGGTCTTTTCCGGGGGATAACTCTTGTTCGTCCGAAAAGGGCCCTTAAAGGGGCATACCCGCTCACAGGCAAAAATGTCGCGTAATACGCTAAATAGGTTGCACCTGGCTCCGATCCTAATTAAAAGTCCCGGCCGAAACTAGGTCAGCCCGACAGGCAGTCGACGGCTGGTCAGCGTGCACTAGGTCTCTTCCGGGGGATAACTCTTGTTCGTCCGAAAGGGGCCCTTAAAGGGGCATACCCGCTCACAGGCAAAAATGTCGCGTAATACGCTAAATAGGTTGCACCTGGCTCCGATCCTAATTAAAAGTCCCGGCCGAAACTAGGTCAGCCCGACAGGCAGTCGACGGCTGGTCAGCGTGCACTAGGTCTCTTCCGGGGGATAACTCTTGTTCGTCCGAAAGGGGCCTTTAAAGGGGCATACCCGCTCACTGGGAAATGACGCATACGAGATGAAGGCTAAATAGGCTGCATGCACGGGGCCGATCCTAATTAAAAGTCCCGGCCGAAACTAGTTCAGCCCGATGGGCAGTCGATGGCTGGTCAGCGTGCACTAGGTCTCTTCCGGGGGATAACTCTTGTTCGTCCGAAAGGGGCCCTTAAAGGGGCATACCCGCTCACAGGCAAAAATGTCGCGTAATACGCTAAATAGGTTGCACCTGGCTGCGATCCTAATTAAAAGTCCCGGCCGAAACTAGGTCAGCCCGACAGGCAGTCGACGGCTGGTCAGCGTGCACTAGGTCTCTTCCGGGGGATAACTCTTGTTCGTCCGAAAGGGGCTCTTAAAGGGGCATACCCGCTCACAGACAAAAATGTCGCGATATACGCTAAATAGGTTGCACCTGGCTCCGATCCTAATTAAAAGTCCCGGCCGAAACTAGGTCAGCCCGACAGGCAGTCGACGGCTGGTCAGCGTGCACTAGGTCTCTTCCGGGGGATAACTCTTGTTCGTCCGAAAGAGGCCCTTAAAGGGGCATACCCGCTCACTGGGAAATGACGCATACGAGATGAAGGCTAAATAGGCTGCATGCACGGGGCCGATCCTAATTAAAAGTCCCGGCCGAAACTAGTTCAGCCCGATGGGCAGTCGACGGCTGGTCAGCGTGCACTAGGTCTCTTCCGGGGGATAACTCTTGTTCGTCCGAAAGGGGCCCTTAAAGGGGCATACCCGCTCACAGGCAAAAATGTCGCGTAATACGCTAAATAGGTTGCACCTGGCTCCGATCCTAATTAAAAGTCCCTGCCGAAACTAGGTCAGCCCGACAGGCAATCGACGGCTGGTCAGCGTGCACTAGGTCTCTTCCGGGGGATAACTCTTGTTCGTCCGAAAGGGGCCCTTAAAGGGGCATACCCGCTCACAGGCAAAAATGTCGCGTTATACGCTAAATAGGTTGCACCTGGCTCCGATCCTAATTAAAAGTCCCGGCCGAAACTAGGTCAGCCCGACAGGCAGTCGACGGCTGGTCAGCGTGCACTAGGTCTCTTCCGGGGGATAACTCTTGTTCGTCCGAAAGAGGCCCTTAAAGGGGCATACCCGCTCACTGGGAAATGACGCATACGAGATGAAGGCTAAATAGGCTGCATGCACGGGGCCGATCCTAATTAAAAGTCCCGGCCGAAACTAGTTCAGCCCGATGGGCAGTCGACGGATGGTCAGCGTGCACTAGGTCTCTTCCGGGGGATAACTCTTGTTCGTCCGAAAGGGGCCCTTAAAGGGGCATACCCGCTCACTGGCAAAATGTCGCGTAATACGCTAAATAGGTTGCACCTGCCTCCGATCCTAATTAAAAGTCTTGCCGAAACTAGGTCAGCCCGACAGGCAGTCGACGGCTAGTCAGCGTGCACTAGGTCTCTTCCGGGGGATAACTCTTGTTCGTCCGAAAGGGGCCCTTAAAGGGGCATACCCGCTCACTGGGAAATGACGCATACGAGATGAAGGCTAAATAGGCTGCATGCACGGGGCCGATCCTAATTAAAAGTCCCGGCCGAAACTAGTTCAGCCCGATGGGCAGTCGACGGCTGGTCAGCGTGCACTAGGTCTCTTCCGGGGGATAACTCTTGTTCGTCCGAAAGGGGCCCTTAAAGGGGCATACCCGCTCACAGGCAAAAATGTCGCGTAATACGCTAAATAGGTTGCATCTGGCTCCGATCCTAATTAAAAGTCCCGGCCGAAACTAGGTCAGCCCAACAGGCAGTCGACGGCTGGTCAGCGTGCACTAGGTCTGTTCCGGGGGATAACTCTTGTTCGTCCGAAAGGGGCCCTTAAAGGGGCATACCCGCTCACAGGCAAAAATGTCGCGTAATACGCTAAATAGGTTGCACCTGGCTCCGATCCTAATTAAAAGTCCCGGCCGAAACTAGGTCAGCCCGACAGGCAGTCGACGGCTGGTCAGCGTGCACTAGGTCTGTTCCGGGGGATAACTCTTGTTCGTCCGAAAGGGGCCCTTAAAGGGGCATACCCGCTCACAGGCAAAAATGTCGCGTAATACGCTAAATAGGCTGCACCTGGCTCCGATCCTAATTAAAAGTCCCGGCCGAAACTAGGTCAGCCCGACAGGCAGTTGACGGCTGGTCAGCGTGCACTAGGTCTCTTCCGGGGGATAACTCTTGTTCGTCCGAAAAGGGCCCTTAAAGGGGCATACCCGCTCACAGGCAAAAATGTCCCGTAATACGCTAAATAGGTTGCACCTGGCTCCGATCCTAATTAAAAGTCCCGGCCGAAACTAGGTCAGCCCGACAGGCAGTCGACGGCTGGTCAGCGTGCACTAGGTCTCTTCCGGGGGATAACTCTTGTTCGTCCGAAAGGGGCCCTTAAAGGGGCATACCCGCTCACAGGCAAAAATGTCGCGTAATACGCTAAATAGGTTGCACCTGGCTCCGATCCTAATTAAAAGTCTCGGCCGAAACTAGGTCAGCCCGACAGGCAGTCGACGACTGGTCAGCGTGCACTAGGTCTCTTCCGGGGGATAACTCTTGTTCGTCCAAAAGGGGCCCTTAAAGGGGCATACCCGCTCACTGGGAAATGACGCATACGAGATGAAGGCTAAATAGGCTGCATGCACGGGGCCGATCCTAATTAAAAGTCCCGGCCGAAACTAGTTCAGCCCGATGGGCAGTCGACGGCTGGTCAGCGTGCACTAGGTCTCTTCCGGGGGATAACTCTTGTTCGTCCGAAAGGGGCCCTTAAAGGGGCATACCCGCTCACAGGCAAAAATGTCGCGTAATACGCTTAATAGGTTGCACCTGGCTCCGATCCTAATTAAAAGTCCCGGCCGAAACTAGGTCAGCCCGACAGGAAGTCGACGGCTGGTCAGCGTGCACTAGGTCTCTTCCGGGGGATAACTCTTGTTCGTCCGAAAGGGGCCCTTAAAGGGGCATACCCGCTCACAGGCAAAAATGTCGCGTAATACGCTAAATAGGTTGCACCTGGCTCCGATCCTAATTAAAAGTCCCGGCCGAAACTAGGTCAACCTGACAGGCAGTCGATGGCTGGTCAGCGTGCACTAGGTCTCTTCCGGGGGATAACTCTTGTTCGTCCGAAAGGGGCCCTTAAAGGGGCATACCCGCTCACTGGGAAATGACGCATACGAGATGAAGGCTAAATAGGCTGCATGCACGGGGCCGATCCTAATTAAAAGTCCCGGCCGAAACTAGTTCAGCCCGATGGGCAGTCGACGGCTGGTCAGCGTGCACTAGGTCTCTTCCGGGGGATAACTCTTGTTCGTCCGAAAGGGGCCCTTAAAGGGGCATACCCGCTCACAGGCAAAAATGTCGCGTAATACGCTAAATAGGTTGCACCTGGCTCCGATCCTAATTAAAAGTCCCGGCCGAAACTAGGTCAGCCCGACAGGCAGTCGACGGCTAGTCAGCGTGCACTAGGTCTCTTCCGGGGGATAACTCTTGTTCGTCCGAAAGGGGCCCTTAAAGGGGCATACCCGCTCACTGGGAAATGACGCATACGAGATGAAGGCTAAATAGGCTGCATGCACGGGGCCGATCCTAATTAAAAGTCCCGGCCGAAACTAGTTCAGCCCGATGGGCAGTCGACGGCTGGTCAGCGTGCACTAGGTCTCTTCCGGGGGATAACTCTTGTTCGTCCGAAAGGGGCCCTTAAAGGGGCATACCCGCTCACAGGCAAAAATGTCGCGTAATACGCTAAATAGGTTGCACCTGGCTCCGATCCTAATTAAAAGTCCCGGCCGAAACTAGGTCAGCCCAACAGGCAGTCGACGGCTGGTCAGCGTGCACTAGGTCTCTTCCGGGGGATAACTCTTGTTCGTCCGAAAGGGGCCCTTAAAGGGGCATACCCGCTCACAGGCAAAAATGTCGCGTAATACGCTAAATAGGTTGCACCTGGCTCCGATCCTAATTAAAAGTCCCGGCCGAAACTAGGTCAGCCCGACAGGCAGTCGACGGCTGGTCAGCGTGCACTAGGTCTGTTCCGGGGGATAACTCTTGTTCGTCCGAAAGGGGCCCTTAAAGGGGCATACCCGCTCACAGGCAAAAATGTCGCGTAATACGCTAAATAGGCTGCACCTGGCTCCGATCCTAATTAAAAGTCCCGGCCGAAACTAGGTCAGCCCGACAGGCAGTCGACGGCTGGTCAGCGTGCACTAGGTCTTTTCCGGGGGATAACTCTTGTTCGTCCGAAAAGGGCCCTTAAAGGGGCATACCCGCTCACAGGCAAAAATGTCGCGTAATACGCTAAATAGGTTGCACCTGGCTCCGATCCTAATTAAAAGTCCCGGCCGAAACTAGGTCAGCCCGACAGGCAGTCGACGGCTGGTCAGCGTGCACTAGGTCTCTTCCGGGGGATAACTCTTGTTCGTCCGAAAGGGGCCCTTAAAGGGGCATACCCGCTCACAGGCAAAAATGTCGCGTAATACGCTAAATAGGTTGCACCTGGCTCCGATCCTAATTAAAAGTCCCGGCCGAAACTAGGTCAGCCCGACAGGCAGTCGACGGCTGGTCAGCGTGCACTAGGTCTCTTCCGGGGGATAACTCTTGTTCGTCCGAAAGGGGCCTTTAAAGGGGCATACCCGCTCACTGGGAAATGACGCATACGAGATGAAGGCTAAATAGGCTGCATGCACGGGGCCGATCCTAATTAAAAGTCCCGGCCGAAACTAGTTCAGCCCGATGGGCAGTCGATGGCTGGTCAGCGTGCACTAGGTCTCTTCCGGGGGATAACTCTTGTTCGTCCGAAAGGGGCCCTTAAAGGGGCATACCCGCTCACAGGCAAAAATGTCGCGTAATACGCTAAATAGGTTGCACCTGGCTCCGATCCTAATTAAAAGTCCCGGCCGAAACTAGGTCAGCCCGACAGGCAGTCGACGGCTGGTCAGCGTGCACTAGGTCTCTTCCGGGGGATAACTCTTGTTCGTCCGAAAGGGGCTCTTAAAGGGGCATACCCGCTCACAGACAAAAATGTCGCGATATACGCTAAATAGGTTGCACCTGGCTCCGATCCTAATTAAAAGTCCCGGCCGAAACTAGGTCAGCCCGACAGGCAGTCGACGGCTGGTCAGCGTGCACTAGGTCTCTTCCGGGGGATAACTCTTGTTCGTCCGAAAGAGGCCCTTAAAGGGGCATACCCGCTCACTGGGAAATGACGCATACGAGATGAAGGCTAAATAGGCTGCATGCACGGGGCCGATCCTAATTAAAAGTCCCGGCCGAAACTAGTTCAGCCCGATGGGCAGTCGACGGCTGGTCAGCGTGCACTAGGTCTCTTCCGGGGGATAACTCTTGTTCGTCCGAAAGGGGCCCTTAAAGGGGCATACCCGCTCACAGGCAAAAATGTCGCGTAATACGCTAAATAGGTTGCACCTGGCTCCGATCCTAATTAAAAGTCCCTGCCGAAACTAGGTCAGCCCGACAGGCAATCGACGGCTGGTCAGCGTGCACTAGGTCTCTTCCGGGGGATAACTCTTGTTCGTCCGAAAGGGGCCCTTAAAGGGGCATACCCGCTCACAGGCAAAAATGTCGCGTTATACGCTAAATAGGTTGCACCTGGCTCCGATCCTAATTAAAAGTCCCGGCCGAAACTAGGTCAGCCCGACAGGCAGTCGACGGCTGGTCAGCGTGCACTAGGTCTCTTCCGGGGGATAACTCTTGTTCGTCCGAAAGAGGCCCTTAAAGGGGCATACCCGCTCACTGGGAAATGACGCATACGAGATGAAGGCTAAATAGGCTGCATGCACGGGGCCGATCCTAATTAAAAGTCCCGGCCGAAACTAGTTCAGCCCGATGGGCAGTCGACGGATGGTCAGCGTGCACTAGGTCTCTTCCGGGGGATAACTCTTGTTCGTCCGAAAGGGGCCCTTAAAGGGGCATACCCGCTCACTGGCAAAAATGTCGCGTAATACGCTAAATAGGTTGCACCTGCCTCCGATCCTAATTAAAAGTCTTGCCGAAACTAGGTCAGCCCGACAGGCAGTCGACGGCTAGTCAGCGTGCACTAGGTCTCTTCCGGGGGATAACTCTTGTTCGTCCGAAAGGGGCCCTTAAAGGGGCATACCCGCTCACTGGGAAATGACGCATACGAGATGAAGGCTAAATAGGCTGCATGCACGGGGCCGATCCTAATTAAAAGTCCCGGCCGAAACTAGTTCAGCCCGATGGGCAGTCGACGGCTGGTCAGCGTGCACTAGGTCTCTTCCGGGGGATAACTCTTGTTCGTCCGAAAGGGGCCCTTAAAGGGGCATACCCGCTCACAGGCAAAAATGTCGCGTAATACGCTAAATAGGTTGCATCTGGCTCCGATCCTAATTAAAAGTCCCGGCCGAAACTAGGTCAGCCCAACAGGCAGTCGACGGCTGGTCAGCGTGCACTAGGTCTGTTCCGGGGGATAACTCTTGTTCGTCCGAAAGGGGCCCTTAAAGGGGCATACCCGCTCACAGGCAAAAATGTCGCGTAATACGCTAAATAGGTTGCACCTGGCTCCGATCCTAATTAAAAGTCCCGGCCGAAACTAGGTCAGCCCGACAGGCAGTCGACGGCTGGTCAGCGTGCACTAGGTCTGTTCCGGGGGATAACTCTTGTTCGTCCGAAAGGGGCCCTTAAAGGGGCATACCCGCTCACAGGCAAAAATGTCGCGTAATACGCTAAATAGGCTGCACCTGGCTCCGATCCTAATTAAAAGTCCCGGCCGAAACTAGGTCAGCCCGACAGGCAGTTGACGGCTGGTCAGCGTGCACTAGGTCTCTTCCGGGGGATAACTCTTGTTCGTCCGAAAAGGGCCCTTAAAGGGGCATACCCGCTCACAGGCAAAAATGTCGCGTAATACGCTAAATAGGTTGCACCTGGCTCCGATCCTAATTAAAAGTCCCGGCCGAAACTAGGTCAGCCCGACAGGCAGTCGACGGCTGGTCAGCGTGCACTAGGTCTCTTCCGGGGGATAACTCTTGTTCGTCCGAAAGGGGCCCTTAAAGGGGCATACCCGCTCACAGGCAAAAATGTCGCGTAATACGCTAAATAGGTTGCACCTGGCTCCGATCCTAATTAAAAGTCCCGGCCGAAACTAGGTCAGCCCGACAGGCAGTCGACGGCTGGTCAGCGTGCACTAGGTCTCTTCCGGCGGATAACTCTTGTTCGTCCGAAAGGGGCCTTTAAAGGGGCATACCCGCTCACTGGGAAATGACGCATACGAGATGAAGGCTAAATAGGCTGCATGCACGGGGCCGATCCTAATTAAAAGTCCCGGCCGAAACTAGTTCAGCCCGATGGGCAGTCGATGGCTGGTCAGCGTGCACTAGGTCTCTTCCGGGGGATAACTCTTGTTCGTCCGAAAGGGGCCCTTAAAGGGGCATACCCGCTCACAGGCAAAAATGTCGCGTAATACGCTAAATAGGTTGCACCTGGCTCCGATCCTAATTAAAAGTCCCGGCCGAAACTAGGTCAGCCCGACAGGCAGTCGACGGCTGGTCAGCGTGCACTAGGTCTCTTCCGGGGGATAACTCTTGTTCGTCCGAAAGGGGCTCTTAAAGGGGCATACCCGCTCACAGACAAAAATGTCGCGATATACGCTAAATAGGTTGCACCTGGCTCCGATCCTAATTAAAAGTCCCGGCCGAAACTAGGTCAGCCCGACAGGCAGTCGACGGCTGGTCAGCGTGCACTAGGTCTCTTCCGGGGGATAACTCTTGTTCGTCCGAAAGAGGCCCTTAAAGGGGCATACCCGCTCACTGGGAAATGACGCATACGAGATGAAGGCTAAATAGGCTGCATGCACGGGGCCGATCCTAATTAAAAGTCCCGGCCGAAACTAGTTCAGCCCGATGGGCAGTCGACGGCTGGTCAGCGTGCACTAGGTCTCTTCCGGGGGATAACTCTTGTTCGTCCGAAAGGGGCCCTTAAAGGGGCATACCCGCTCACAGGCAAAAATGTCGCGTAATACGCTAAATAGGTTGCACCTGGCTCCGATCCTAATTAAAAGTCCCTGCCGAAACTAGGTCAGCCCGACAGGCAGTCGACGGCTGGTCAGCGTGCACTAGGTCTCTTCCGGGGGATAACTCTTGTTCGTCCGAAAGGGGCCCTTAAAGGGGCATACCCGCTCACAGGCAAAAATGTCGCGTTATACGCTAAATAGGTTGCACCTGGCTCCGATCCTAATTAAAAGTCCCGGCCGAAACTAGGTCAGCCCGACAGGCAGTCGACGGCTGGTCAGCGTGCACTAGGTCTCTTCCGGGGGATAACTCTTGTTCGTCCGAAAGAGGCCCTTAAAGGGGCATACCCGCTCACTGGGAAATGACGCATACGAGATGAAGGCTAAATAGGCTGCATGCACGGGGCCGATCCTAATTAAAGGTCCCGGCCGAAACTAGTTCAGCCCGATGGGCAGTCGACGGCTGGTCAGCGTGCACTAGGTCTCTTCCGGGGGATAACTCTTGTTCGTCCGAAAGGGGCCCTTAAAGGGGCATACCCGCTCACTGGCAAAAATGTCGCGTAATACGCTAAATAGGTTGCACCTGCCTCCGATCCTAATTAAAAGTCTTGCCGAAACTAGGTCAGCCCGACAGGCAGTCGACGGCTAGTCAGCGTGCACTAGGTCTCTTCCGGGGGATAACTCTTGTTCGTCCGAAAGAGGCCCTTAAAGGGGCATACCCGCTCACTGGGAAATGACGCATACGAGATGAAGGCTAAATAGGCTGCATGCACGGGGCCGATCCTAATTAAAAGTCCCGGCCAAAACTAGTTCAGCCCAATGGGCAGTCGACGGCTGGTCAGCGTGCACTAGGTCTCTTCCGGGGGATAACTCTTGTTCATCCGAAAGGGGCCCTTAAAGGGGCATACCCGCTCACAGGCAAAAATGTCGCGTAATACGCTAAATAGGTTGCACCTGGCTCCGATCCTAATTAAAAGTCCCGGCCGAAACTAGGTCAGCCCGACAGGCATTCGACGGCTGGTCAGCGTGCACTAGGTCTCTTCCGGGGGATAACTCTTGTTCGTCCGAAAGGGGCCCTTAAAGGGGCATACCCGCTCACAGGCAAAAATGTCGCGTAATACGCTAAATAGGTTGCACCTGGCTCCGATCCTAATTAAAAGTCCCGGCCGAAACTAGGTCAGCCCGACAGGCAGTCGACGGCTGGTCAGCGTGCACTAGGTCTCTTCCGGGGGATAACTCTTGTTCGTCCGAAAGGGGCCCTTAAAGGGGCATACCCGCTCACTGGGAAATGACGCATACGAGATGAAGGCTAAATAGGCTGCATGCACGGGGCCGATCCTAATTAAAAGTCCCGGCCGAAACTAGTTCAGCCCGATGGGCAGTCGACGGCTGGTCAGCGTGCACTAGGTCTCTTCCGGGGGATAACTCTTGTTCGTCCGAAAGGGGCCCTTAAAGGGGCACACCCGCTCACAGGCAAAAATGTCGCGTAATACGCTAAATAGGTTGCACCTGGCTCCGATCCTAATTAAAAGTCCCGGTCGAAACTAGGTCAGCCCGACAGGCAGTCGACGGCTGGTGAGCGTGCACTAGGTCTCTTCCGGGGGATAACTCTTGTTCGTCCGAAAGGGGCCCTTTAAGGGGCATACCCGCTCACAGGCAAAAATGTCGCGTAATACGCTAAATAGGTTGCACCTGGCTCCGATCCTAATTAAAAGTTCCGGCCGAAACTAGGTCAGCCCGACAGGCAGTCGACGGCTGGTCAGCGTGCACTAGGTCTCTTCCGGGGGATAACTCTTGTTCGTCCGAAAGGGGCCCTTAAAGGGGCATACCCGCTCACAGTCAAAAATGTCGCGTTATACGCTAAATAGGTTGCACCTGGCTCCGATCCTAATTAAAAGTCCCGGCCGAAACTAGGTCAGCCCGACAGGCAGTCGACGGCTGGTCAGCGTGCACTAGGTCTCTTCCGGGGGATAACTCTTGTTCGTCCGAAAGAAGCCATTAAAGGGGCATACCCGCTCACTGGGAAATGACGCATACGAGATGAAGGCTAAATAGGCTGCATGCACGGGGCCGATCCTAATTAAAAGTCCCGGCCGAAACTAGTTCAGCCCGATGGGCAGTCGACGGCTGGTCAGCGTGCACTAGGCCTCTTCCGGGGGATAACTCTTGTTCGTCCGAAAGGGGCCCTTAAAGGGGCATACCCGCTCACAGGCAAAAATGTCGCGTAATACGCTAAATAGGTTGCACCTGGCTCCGATCCTAATTAAAAGTCCCGGCCGAAACTAGGTCAGCCCGACAGGCAGTCGACGGCTGGTCAGCGTGCACTAGGTCTCTTCCGGGGGATAACTCTTGTTCGTCCGAAAGGGGCCCTTAAAGGGGCATACCCGCTCACTGGGAAATGACGCATACGAGATGAAGGCTAAATAGGCTGCATGCACGGGGCCGATCCTAATTAAAAGTCCCGGCCGAAACTAGTTCAGCCCGATGGGCAGTCGACAGCTGGTCAGCGTGCACTAGGTCTCTTCCGGGGGATAACTCTTGTTCGTCCGAAAGGGGCCCTTAAAGAGGCATACCCGCTCACAGGCAAAAATGTCGCGTAATACGCTAAATAGGTTGCACCTGGCTCCGATCCTAATTAAAAGTCCCGGCCGAAACTAGGTCAGCCCGACAGGCAGTCGACGGCTGGTCAGCGTGCACTAGGTCTCTTCCGGGGGATAACTCTTGTTCGTCCGAAAGGGGCCCTTAAAGGGGCATACCCGCTCACTGGGAAATGACGCATACGAGATGAAGGCTAAATAGGCTGCATTCACGGGGCCGATCCTAATTAAAAGTCCCGGCCGAAACTAGTTCAGCCCGATGGGCAGTCGACGGCTGGTCAGCGTGCACTAGGGCTCTTCCGGGGGATAACTCTTGTTCGTCCGAAAGGGGCCCTTAAAGGGGCATACCCGCTCACAGGCAAAAATGTCGCGTAATACGCTAAATAGGTTGCACCTGCCTCCGATCCTAATTAAAATGTCCCGGCCGAAACTAGGTCAGCCCGACAGGCAGTCGACGGCTGGTCAGCGTGCACTAGGTCTCTTCCGGGGGATAACTCTTGTTCGTCCGAAAGGGGCCCTTAAAGGGGCATACCCGCTCACTGGGAAATGACGCATACGAGATGAAGGCTAAATAGGCTGCATGCACGGGGCCGATCCTAATTAAAATTCCCGGCCGAAACTAGTTCAGCCCGATGGGCAGTCGACGGCTGGTCAGCGTGCACTAGGTCTCTTCCGGGGGATAACTCTTGTTCGTTGTATGTTTCAACCTATGTATTAAATAGGCTAAATAGGCTGAAAATGCTATTAAATAGGCTAAATAGGCTAATTAGGATGTACCGTATGTTTCAACATTTGTACTACACTTTCTAAATAGGCTGAAAAGGATGTTAAATAGGATAAATAGGCTAAATAAGATGTATGTTTCAAGCTATGGCTAAATAGGCTGAAAAGGCTGTTCAATAGGCTAAACAGGCTTAATACGATGTTTGTTTCAACCTATGTTCTAAACTTTTCAAATAGGCTGAAAAGGCTGTTAAATATGCTAAATAGGCTAAATAGCATGTATGTTTCAACATTTATACTAAATAGGCTAAATAGGCTGTTAAATAGGCTAAATCGGCTAAATAGGATGCATGTTTCAACCTAAATAAGCTAAATATGCTAAATAGGCTGAAAATGCTGTTAACTATGTACGTTATAGGCTAAATAGGCTGAAATTGGTGTTAAATAGGCTAAATAGGCTAAATAGGATGTATGCTTCAACCTATGTACTAAATAGGCTAAAAGGCTAAATAGGCTGAAAATGCTGTTAAATAGGCTAAAAGTATGTATGTTTCAACCTATATACTAAATAGGTTAAATGGGCTGTTAAATAGGCTAAATCGGCTTAATAGGATGCATGTTTCAACCTATGTACTAAATAGGCTAAATAGGGTAAATAGAGTGGAAATGCTGTTAACTATGTACTTAATAGGCTAAATAGGCTGAAAATGCTGTTAAATAGGCTAAATTTGCTAAATAGGATGTATGTTTCAACCTATGTACTAAATAGGCTAAATAGGCTAAATAGGCTGAAAAGGCTATTACATAGGCTAAATAGGCTAAAATAGGCTAAATAGGCTATATAGGCTGAAAATGCTGATAAATAGGCTAAATAGGCTACATAGGATGTATTTTTCAACCTATTTACTAAATAGGCTAAATAGGCTAAAATAGGCTAAAAATGCTGAATAGGCTGTTAAATTGGCTAAATAGGCTAAATAGGATGTTTGTGTCAACTAATGTACTAAATAGGCTAAATAGGCTGAAAAGGCTGTTAAATAGGCTTTATAGGCTAAAATCGGCTAAATAGGCTGAAAAAGCTGTTAAATAGGCTAAATAGGATGTATGTTTCAACCTATTTACTAAATAGGCTAAATAGGCTTAAATAGGCTAAAAATGCTGAATAGGCTGTTAAATTGGCTAAATAGGCTAAATAGGATGTTTGTGTCAACTAATGTACTAAATAGGCTAAATAGGCTGAAAAGGCTGTTAAATAGACTTAATAGGCTAAAATCGGCTAAATAGGCTGAAAAAGCTGTTAAATAGGCTAAATAGGCTAAATTGGATGTATGTTTCAACCTATTTACTAAATAGGCTAAATAGGCTAAAATAGGCTAAAAAGGCTGAAGAGGCTGTTAAATTGGCTAAATAGGCTAAATAGGATGTTTGTTTCAACCTATGTACTGAATAGGCTAAATAGGCTAGATAGGCTGAAAAGGCTATTACATAGGCTAAAAAGGCTAAAATAGGCTAAATAGGCTATATAGGCTGAAAATGCTGATAAATAGGCTAAATAGGCTACATAGGATGTATGTTTCAACCTATTTACTAAATAGGCTAAATAGGCTAAAATAGGCTAAAAATGCTGAATAGGCTGTTAAATTGGCTAAATAGGCTAAATAGGATATTTGTGTCAACTAATGTACTAAATAGGCTAAATAGGCTGAAAAGGCTGTTAAATAGGCTTACTAGGCTAAAATCGGCTAAATAGGCTGAAAAAGCTGTTAAATAGGCTAAGTAGGCTAAATTGGATGTATGTTTCAACCTATTTACTAAATAGGCTAAACAGGCTAAAATAGGCTAAAAAGGCTGAAGAGGCTTATAAATTGGCTAAATAGGCTAAATAGGATGTTTGTTTCAACCTATGTACTAAATAGGCTAAATAGGCTAAATAGGCTAAATAGGCTAACTTCACACACGTGTTTTGGCTAAGCAAATGAAACTAAAGTTATATCCACAATACTTCGTCGCTTTACGACATTCCTGTTATCAAGTGTATTTGATTATATTGAAATTGTAACACATAGATTGGACATCAGCTTCTGGAAACGTTGATAAATAGTACCATGTTTATAAATGTAGTCAATTTGCAATAAAACAAACGCAGTGGTATATTAAATAACGTGTACATACAGTTTATAAATATACTTTTCTGCTTCCTGAACGAGGAGTCAAGTACCCAATACCGTCTCTCCTAAGCCCGTAGTCACTGAGCAATTCTTTGAATTAAGCCTAAGAATAAAGAATATTATTTTACTTGGAACATCTAATAATTGCTCATATTTGCCTGTATCTGCTTCACTCTTCACGAATAACATTCGGTAAAGAACATTAACAAACATTGGTAGCATGTATATATTCAAACGCTGGGCATATTTGTCCTGGTTTAAAGTCGAGTATTGATTCTGAAGCCTTAGAATGTGTTGATGAATACAGGCCATGCATTTCAGACACAGATTATTACCAATACTGTCATAAGCGCCGACATTTAATTTTCATATTTCTTCAAGAGGTGATCAGTTTCACCCTTTAACAACTTTAAAAATAACATCGTGTTTGATGAATATTATTGTAGATATTATATCTTTCTAAATTCAGTACTTGTGTCGCACAAAGATATTGAAAACTTTCAAAGATCTTAAGTAGAACTAGTGCCACGATGCAAACAGCGTTTTACTATGGTATGCATTCGTGCCAAATCAATATCCACACATCGACACACGCTCTGAGGTCTCTTAAGTTTAAATCACAATAAATAATCACGAGGATGCATGTTATTTTACCTTTACCACATGCAATACCCGGAAAAAAACAGTTTTTACTGATTTCCGAATTACAACTACTAGAATCGTAAAACTTCAGCGATTTTTATTTAAGCATTACGTAACGTTTTCCCAGATTAGCACGTGAAGGTGCGCACATGTATTAAGCCCCGTTTTCCCGGAGCGAGGCTCATATCTGCTCCACTCCTGCATATTCAACGTTTATTTCATAGACGTGCAGGTGCACACATGTATCAAGCCCCGTTTTCCCAAAACGAGGCTCATATCTGCTCCACTCCTGCATACTTAACGTTTATTTCCTAGACGTGCAGGTGCGCACTTGTATTAAACCCCGTTTTTCTGGAGCGAGGTTCATATCTGCTCTGCCCCTACATACTTAACGTTTATATCCTAGACGTGCAGGTGCGCACATGTATAAACCCCATTTTCCTGGAGAGAGGCTCATATCTGCTCCACTCCTACATACTTTACGTTTATTTCCTAGACGTGCAGGTGCGCACATGTATAAGCCCCGTTTTCCTGGAGAGAGGCTCATATCTGCTCCACTCCTACATACTTAACGTTTATTTCCTAGAAATACAGGTGCACAAGTATCTTAAGCCCCGTTTTCCCAGCGCGAGGCTCATATCTGCTTCACTCCTAAAAATATTCTCTAAATGCTGTTCGTAACCTTTTTCTAAAAAAATAACTGATCGGAAATTAGTTTGAAAGGTAAAAAGAATATAATTCGAATATAATTCCCGTAGCTCTGTACCCATTTGAGTGTTTAATGGGTTTGCTCACATGTGTTCGTTGTTTAATGATACAAATAACAACATTTCATTCTATTTAAAAACAAAACTATACTATTTTAAATGCCGTTATATAATTACAATTTATTGTTGAATAAACATGTCACTTAATTAGAAAACAAACTATGATATTTATATTTCTTTTTATAATTAATCCGGATTTCGGACCCGCGTCGTTTGGTTGCACACATCTAAATTGATACCACTGTGCAATTCAAGCTTTAAACTTTTTAGTGTACTTTATAACATATGTTAGTAATAAATAAGTTTACCAATTTATTAACAAAACGCGTTACACACGCTTTAATGGTTTATCTAAATTAATTGATGATAATCCAAAAACGAAGCGCTATTTGGTTATTTGTCACTAGCGTTATTTCGTTTGTTTAAAAGGACCTTTTCACAGATTTTGGCATGAATTGAAGTGTGTCATTATATGCTTTATATTGATAAATGTAAACGTTGGATCTATAAAGCTCAAGTAAAAGTCTTTCGATTAGACCACTCGGTCATCCGTGCTCATACAATAAGTGATGAATTTTATACTTTATATAAGCAATCCTCGTAGTATCACAAAATATAACGACAACAACAGAACTCTCCAAATACTGGTAATTCAATCGTTTCGCGTTGCAACGCTTTATAATTTTCAGGTTTTAAATCGTTAAAAGATGTATAAAATGGATATTTTAGAGCATGGTAAATGTGTTCAGTGTTACTGTTTTCTCACACATATCATAACAAAAACGAAAATTTGCGAATCTGAATTTAATTAATTAATTTAATTTAACTAACATCGTTTTATTTGCCGTCTCATCTATCTGTGAACAGGTCACATTGAGATGAGACCAAGTCTTACATCTAAGATTGAGTTCTTTTATAACTGTTAGTCCATGCGTTGTCAGTCAAGTACATTAAATTAAGAAGGTGATTTGTGTATGACAGGTGCACACAGAAGTGCGGCTCATCTAGTTCCGGCGGCGCGTTAGGGGCTGCCGGACGAGCACGATGGTTCTGTCGTCCCTTCAGAAGTTCTCGGAACGGTCCTCACGCCTGGACGCGCAACAGACGGCGATGCCTCCCGGACTCACACTCAGCATACATCGCTGTCGCAATGCGAGCCGCCTGCGCCGGGCTGCAACGGTTCGACGTTGAAAACTGGGAGATTCCATTTGAAACATGCTTTGAGTTGTACGTCTGACCAGCGCGACGAGAGCGCGGAGAGGCTTGAGTCACCCAGTACAGGGTTGTAGGGGTCGAGTAGGACACCAGGCGCGGTGACATAGTTCCATGTTACGGGATAGAGCGGGGGTTTTATATAAAAGGGTGTAGGATATTTAATTTCAGGCAACAGTCAGCTGTAGTTGAAACCCAATGGATGCACGCTCGTTTAATGCCACATTTGAACAGTTGCACTAAAGAACATTTAAAACTGTTGACAATTAATTGCTTTGAAACAGGATAGAGCAAATTAACAAATACATTCTTGAATTATTTGACGGTTTAACCAGTCAGTGGTGCCACATTATTGCGGGGGCTTTCTCTTCTTCCATACCTTTCTAATTGTGCACATATATACTGTTATTGTTAATGCAAGATACCCCCGGTCATTTATAGAATAATCGAGTATTAGTTACACGGCTTTTAATGAGAAACCACGCCGTGCGAGGTCAGAAAGAAGCCGTGTGATAAATTAATTTTACCGATATCCATTTTTTTCTCAAGCATCAACGTAACGACATGACAAACGTTACCTATACCCTTTTTTATTACGTGATCGTGTTATTCTCCGTAACGTCATTAAACGTTTCTGACTGGATATCAAAAGTATCTGATGATTTAAATTATACTGGTTGTTTTCATTGGCAAAGGCAGGTCACATGTACATGTTTTGTTTCTATATTAGGCCAGTCGCTTTTCATATGCATTCAGTAACATGACCTTGTGGAAGTAATCAAAAAGTCAAAATGACGTCTTTATATACATTATAATCTGTACGGCTATTAGGTTTTGCTTGAAAATGAATGGTACTCGGTACGATGAATTCGTTACTGGCCCCGCATGATGTGGTGCATGATGGCAAATGTATATCAATTTACTTACCCTATAATAAAGCTCAATTGGTCGTTATCTGCTCAGGTACTACTTAAAAATATTAAGTAACTCGGGTACTGTTAATAATAGCATCATGTTGCATTTTTGTGGCCCGACCTCTGATATTCATTATATACATGCATTTAGGAACATAGTGAAACATTCAATTCAAATGTTCGTAAACAATCTTTAAAAAAGACTTTTAAAATAAGTTTGTTTAAAGACAATATGATTTCGCTGATTGGATGTTGGCATTAACTGCTTGAAACACCGGTTTACAGTTTATTTTTATCCCTCTGCATATGCACAAAAAGTACGTCCAAACCGATGGACTGTACGAATATTGACACATTTAACAATTGTTCGATCATAACCGAACTTCTTTTGCTAAAAGAATGTAACTGACATAAATTTTGTCAGTTGTTGTATTTGGTGATAGTTATGATACCCGCTTGTTCACGTTAAGGATACTGATATACTTTTAGAAACCTTAATTTATAAGTATAGTTCACATCAATTTGGTGTCAGATAAAACTTCTTATACAACTTGGGCTTTTAACGCCTGCAACTGAAAAACAAAGTGTCTTCCCTTGGTGTTCATCTTACGCTATTGATAATTCGATTGTGATTGTATATATTACACCGTTGGATCATGGCTAGAAAGCATTAAGACGCAACGGGAAAACCAAGAATGTATGTTTGCGCCTTTCGAGATTTATTAGGGCCTTCCGCGCCGGACGCTGCATTTTGTAAGGTCCCGATTAGTGACATTTGGAACTTAGTTTTAATTACAGCTGCACTTTTCAGCTACTCAAGTTTTATTTTTGCCGAAATGCACTTAATGATGACTACAAACCAAACTTGCATTGACCGTGAGCGGGGATTTGTATGGACCACTGGACTAACCGGACAGCAGTCTTTGTCGAGCACCATGAGCGCCCAACGTTAAGGGACGTACTTCGAAGTAAAACTCCAGGTTCGTCTTAATGACGTCTTTTCAACAGCAACGCGTTATAACGCAACGATACACGTACCGACGGAAGCAAACACGCTTGATTTCCGCGCAACCGCACAGAAATGGATCTTGGATCACTGGAGACTCTACGGCAACACAATTGCATTCCGTTGATTGGTTTCTCGTTATAAACGGTTGCGCCTATGGCGAGCTTATGGCCAATGCGGTGGCAGCGTTTTTGTGTACGGTAGCCTAAGGTTTAAACCACCAGAACATATCTCATTCCTCCGCTCAATGGCAATAGCATTTATGAAACGATTTCGGTCATTCTTGTTGACCAGTTTAAGTTAAGTGTAAGATTCCACTAGTGTTTCCATTTTTTCGTTGAAAGTGTATATTATGATTACAGAACTCTTCCAAATATTTAGTATTTATTTCCGTATTGATAAACATTACTTTAGCGAATATGATTACAGAACTCTTCCCAATATTTGACATTTCTTTCTGTATTGGTAAACATTACTTTAGCGAATATGATCAAAAGTAGCAGACATGATCGCACATTTAAACTGGAATAAGAAATAAATTTTAGAGCAGAGTCAGTATTGGTTAGGGAACATGATCACACATTTAAACTGGAAAAAGAAATAAAGTTTAGAGCAGGGTCAGTCGGGGTTAGGAAACATACATTTAAACTGGAATAAGAAATACAGTTTAGAGCAGAGTCAGTCGGGGTTAGGGAACATACATTTATATACGCCTCGTGAATTTCTACATGCTATAAATCAAGAACAAACACATACACGTGCGTATATAGCATACATGTTAAGAAACTATGTGTTCACTTTGATGAGATTCTTCTTGTAGTGACATTTTGTTTCGAAGTTTTAAAGGACATTAATGTATTGTTCCACTCTTATTAGGTCCGATGGAGGTAGCAGTGCTGTGTTTTGCCTTGCCCATATAATCATTAAAACACTTGATGAAACTTGTGCGAGTATTAACTACTACGCGTTCTATGAATCTCAGGCGGTACATATTTATATTTCATCGGTTATATATTGTAATATTATAATAGTAGCTAGTTTTGCATGTATGTCGGCTCGCAGCTCTACTTGGACATATTATACATATTAATACAGATTTTAATATGCATCTACCTATGTTCCGTTGGCTACATACAAGTATTGTATTAACAATCCATTATTATGTTGAACTATCTTTTAATATGTTTCGCGAGATTACCATCAAGTCTTTCGGTTTGCTTTTTCGTCTGAAAAGCGTTGGAACATGTAACAAAAATTACGAAATCATTATTACTTGATTAAATATGATACACATTTAGGCTACTATGGACCAACATCTGTACGTATATTAACCATACATTTATTTATTTATTTTTTTATTTTATTTATTTATACTATATAATTATACCTATTATCGTCTTTGGTAACATAATGCGTGTTTACAATATGACATATGCCCATAATGATATTTGACACCGCGGAGGTGGCATTATACGTTGTTGTTTTTTTACGAAAATAAGCGAATGGCAATTTCCGTTCTGTTCGGTTCCGTATATTTCTATCGTTGGACCAGATACAAGCTCAGCAAATTGATAACTACTTCATGACGTTGGTGAACAATGTTTCCATGTTCGGAGTGTTATTATAAAACTGATACGACCTTTCCCATTCATTAAAAGCCCTTTCCGCGGATATGGGACCTCTGCGATCTTCAGTCATATCTGAAGTGATTCGAACGGTTAGCTCTTGTGGGTTCTTAACGTATGGCCAATAATCATATAGCAATGGGTAAATAGCAATAAATTGGGCCTGGGGGCAAATACAAAGCAATACACTTATACTACCTAGTGCACAAATGAATTCTCTGGTTGTACGTCTGGTCACTGCGCTGTCTGCATAGGAAAGAGAGCGTGGTCAGGGAGTGGCGGTCCCAGCAGGCATCAGCTTCCATCTGATTGGTCGCGAACTCCATCCCTGGCAGCATGGTCCCGTCATCCTAACGTCTCACAAGCCGGGTACCTCTCTGCAGGGGGGCGTGGAACCGGATGTCACTGGCACAACACTCCCCTCACTTTTCTCTTTTTGGGACGACCCCTACTCACCAAGGAATCGTCCCACCGAATGTCATAGTCAGTCCGACACAGACGTCCCGTCGCACCCGAGGAAGTATATTGACTATCTCTCGGACCCCAATGCCCCTTTTGTAAGCAAGGAGGGCACCTTTGCCATGCAACGTACTCTAAAGCCACTGCGCCCAAGCCGTCCCATGCACTCCAAGGAAGTATATTGACTATCTCTCGGACTCCAATGCCCCTTTCGTAAGCAAGGAGGGCGCCTTTGCCAAGCGATGTACGCCTAGACGCAGCGACTTAGCGGAACTACGACAGTGCCCAGACTCCCCAAAGTCGGAACAACCTAAGTGTATCAATACTACGGGCACGCCGCAACATGCAGATTTGGGGCCCCAACCCTAGACAGGTGGTCACGGATCAACCCTTTAAAACAACAGTCGGCCATGTCCAACACCGGTCTGAGTATATTGGTATATGTACTTATTTACTTGTTTATTTATCTCTTATCCTATTCTACCTGTATGTGTTATTCTTTATCTATCTTTTATTCTACTCTACTTGTATGCGTTATTCATCTACTCTATTCGTATTATTAGTAGTAATTTACACTGTAATGTATCATTATTTCTATCTGCACTATTGATGAGGTATTTACCTGTGCAACATTATACATCCTGAACTTTAGTGAAGGAGGTAACTAGACTGCGCCCAACGCAACACTAAAGACTAATCAAACACACTTGCAAGGCGGCCTTAACACAAGAAAATGGGAACTTAATAAATAATGAACAACAAGTACAAAAAAAAAGAAAACTTCTGTCCACAAAAACTGGACAAACCCTGCTGGACTATTCCAGTAGGATTCCGACGACAATACCTAGTCATCTTTAAACATGCTAACACATCAAACCCTTAGTATGACAGATGCAAACATTAAATTGTTCCCGGACAAGAATATTTATAATACTTATGCATACAGATTATTGTTTTTTTGTTATAGACATTTTAACATCTATATAAATTATTGTTATTATTATGTTCCCGGACAAGAATATCTATAATACTTATGCAAACAGTGTTATTTTGATTTATAGTGTACTGTAGTGGGCGACTCGTGCATAGACGAAATCAGGAATATTACAAAAACAAGGAAAAAGGGACTCTGGAATAAATGGGCTCGCCCTGCCAGTTAATCTACAAAGTGGAGCAATTAACAGCCTTCGGCTGCAAACAGCTACAGCATTGAAATTGGCCATTACAGAGGCCTGGATAGACAGCAAAACACGCTACAGAAAAGAAACACTGACATAATGTACTGGAGACTGGAGGGTGCAGGGTTACGCCCAGTTATGTCAATCGCCATAGCGGTGGCTGTAAATAACAACATAAATATTATTAATATTTTAATAATAATAACACCAAAGGGAGTAGTATGCAACAGTTTCCGACAAAAGTGACATGCCCACAAGTCCGGATTTTCAGAGATCTACCAGTAATAGTGGGCTGAAAGAGCTCACCGTTAGACTACACTAGATGCAACTTATTACTGCCTGAATCTCTCGCCCTGCCGCCAACTACCCGCCAGTATTTAGCGAGGCTACGCGTACCTATTTACGACCTTAAGCGTGTTACACTTGGGTGAAAACACACCCTCGGTCCAGGCACGAAAAGAGAAATAATATAAATGTTAATATATAAATAATGTATTTTTTTAATATCTAATAACAAAATTATAATGATCTTTACTTATTCTCTATTTATTTCCGGGTGGCAATACCAACTTCAGCATATCCACTCCCAATCAGGGAAACATGAATAAATAGATATACTAAACAATCAGACAAAAAAAATGATAAAAGTACACAAATGATGTACACAAAGAGGGGAAGCCGAGGTATGAGTGTCAGTTCCACAACCACCGCCTTACAGTGGCCAACGTGCACCTACATCCTACCAGTCAAATTTTGCATTACAGAAAATATCTGAATTATTAAAAAAAAATAGAGAAGGTATATTAAACAAGAAAAAATAAAAAGAACCAAAAGACAAAAGAATAATGGACTGGTGGGCGAGGCCAATAAAGGGCTAATGGGATAAATGGCCTAAGCCCTAAAATAAAACAACACTCCCACACTCACAGCCCAGGCTTATATCCTGTGACAGTGTCTTAAAAATAAGTCAACTACAGTGAACTTGCACCGGGTAAACAAAGCAAATAAACCTGCAAAAACAAGAAGTTATGAATGTGGACACTTGAACACCAATCAGCCTGCGCAAACTTCGCAGGCCAGTCTCATCACTAGCACCACCATCATCACAACCTACTACATCCACCACCGCCAAAATCATTAAAAAATCATCATCACATTTACCAGCTAAACTTCAAAGACTGTCATCATCACTAGCGCCCCATCATCACACACTACAAGTGGGTTATTTGGCATTGAGAGATCACCCACAAGTTGCCACCTTGCTAGATCAATGTTATGTACTTTGAAAAAACCAAAAGCATTTATAGGAAAACAGGTTCGTGGTGTCGGACTAATGCAACATGCGGAAAATTCCCGGAAAAATAAACAAAAAAAAACATAATGGAAGAAAATTGGAATGCGGACTGGAATGAACAATCCTCTCACTACTGAAAAATGCAACATGCGGAAAATTTAACTTTCAATTTTATACAGAAAAATGGCATAGACCCGTACACCAAGGAATTTAAAAGAAATGGAATGCAACAACAATCCGTACAAGAAAACAAAAGAAACTATCACCCCCTACCTACATTACACTAATGGTACTGTCCACAGACAGAAAATAAATGGAATGCAACAACAATCTGTTAAAAACAAATAAAAGAAACTAACGCCCCCTTACCAATTCAAACGATAGAGTGCCCGAGTGTTAGCCACTGTGGCCCTTAGCACACTTTTGGTGCTCTCGCCTCTAAACCGACCTACATGTTTGGCTGCCCACCCAACCACCATTGGGGATGACGTATTCCCAATGGTGGGGCCACCAAAATACGGGGCATCTGTCTCAATAAGCAGACGGTCGGACGGGACTAATCGAAGTGCCATTGCCGCATCTTCAGACAAATCGTCCACATTGTGTGTATATCCCACGTAAGTGTTGGGAAAAGAATTCAAGAAGGTACGTAGAACCTCCATGTCTCCTTGGAAACAATGTTAGTGAATACGCTGCTCTGGACTCACTACTCCGAGCATGATGGACAAGAGGCACATGTGTACCTCTTTTCCATGTATTTCCCCATCTGCCCCCCTACAGTGTAGGACCAGAACATGGCGTTCTTTAAGAAAACTAAAGACTCTTTTAAGTAAGATTGCTTGCCCCAGCCACTCTGCATAAGGCACTGAGTGGTCGAGCCCGACTTCCCCGAAACCAACTACCTCTGGCCTTTCCAGTAACATACAGAATTTCTGAATGTCGGCGTCCGTATACTTCGAGGCTCCCTTAGGGTGCAAGCTAATCGTTGAAAAACAACGGACGCCATATAGGGTCTCAAGTAGAGAGTTATTAGGATAAGTGGAAGGGTCACAGAAATTAGTGACAACGGCTCTCAAATTGGTCTCAATATCCAACAAAGGGGACATACGGGCCATACTATTCCAGATGTTAATATCCAGGTTGACGTTCACTCTCCGTGACCACCTGTCTAGGTGACAATGGCTGTCTACAGCCTCCGGCCACCTAGACTCCCTTTCCTCAAGAGAAAGTGCATATGTGGATCTAAAACATTCCTGCTCATTAACTGGAAGAAGGGCCCACAATTTGGTCAGAATGCTCCAGTGTAGCAAATCAAGGAAGGCCACTGCCTCTTCCCCAGAGGCCCGTGCGAGAGCTCCAGCGGCCTCAATCTGGGACGGGTTTCCGGATGCCCCATGAAGAGTGTAACCCATGGTCGAACAAATCCTCATTAAATCCACCAAGGTAGTTCACTCCCGAATAACCCGGGCCCCCATAGCCAAAAGGAAACCTAACCTCCTACGGGTGAGATTATCATGTACTGGTACCCGAAGGTTCATTACTTCTGGAAGGTGTGACCTTAAAGTATGGCGTAGCGAGAAATCCCCTCTGCACCCACGTATTGGACACGAATCAGACTTGGTCATCTTGGTGGACCTTACATCCTCATCCCCAGACCCATCCTTTGGAGAATGACGTTTTCTAGCACTTAAATGTTTACCAGATCCCCCATCCCTCCCTAGATTTTCATGACTAGAATTATGTCTTAGCTGTCGTTTTTCCCGGGAGTTGTGGGCGACGTTATAACCGTACGCACCGCTAGGGCGATTTACCGAGGAGTTGCTATTACTACGCTGGTCCCTCTGGGTGTTACCCGCGGTTGGAAACCGGTAACTGGACGACTCCTGGTGGTTACCGATGTGATACCGGTAACCGGACGACTCGCTGCGATTTACTCCCATAACTGGGCAATCCCTGCTCGGCCTCGGTGCAATGCCAGCAGGATTTCCATAGCCGGACGATACAAACCTGGAAGACCCCTGATGGACTATACCAGTGAAAAGTTGGGCAATCCATGTTGGGCTATGCCAACAGGATTCCCATGACTAGACGATACAAACCTGGAAGATCCCTGATGGGCTATGGAAGTGGAAAAGTTGGGCAATCCATGTTGGGCTATGCCAACAGGATTCCCATGGCTAAACGACTCTACGAATCTGGAAGGTCCCTGTGGGTCTATGCCGACAGGTCTCTTGGAAAACCCTGTAAGGACTGTGCCGACAGGGTTCCCGTAGCTAGACGATTCCTCTGACGTTCTCTGAAAACTGGACAACTCCTGCGGGACTATGCCGGCAGGTCTCTTGGGCAACTCTGTAAGGACTATGCCGACAGAGTTCCCGTAGCTAGACGATTCCTCTGACGTTCTCTGAAAACTGGACAACTCCTGCAGGACTATGCCGGCAGGTCTCTTGGGCAACTCTGTAAGGACTATGCCGACAGAGTTCCCGTAGCTAGACGATTCTTCTGACGTATTCCGAAAACTGGACAACTCCTGCGGGACTATGCCGGCAGGTCTCTTGGGCAACTATGTAAGGGCTATGCCGACAGAGTTCCCGTAGCTAGACGATTCCTCTGACGTTCTCTGAAAACTGGACAACTCCTGCGGGACTATGCCGTCAGGTCTCTTGGGCAACTCTGTAAGGACTATGCCGACAGAGTTCCCGTAGCTAGACGATTCTTCTGACGTATTCCGAAAACTGGACAACTCCTGCGGGACTATGTCGGCAGGTCTCTTCGGCAACTCTGTAAGGGCTATGCCGACAGAGTTCCCGTAGCTAGACGATTCTTCTGACGTACTCTGAAAACTGGACAACTCCTGCGGGACTATGCCGGCAGGTCTCTTGGGCAACTCTGTAAGGACTATGCCGACAGAGTTCCCGTAGCTAAACGACTCTTCTAGGGCTGCGTCACCCACACTGGACACCTCCTGCGGGACTATGCCGGCAGGTCTCTTGGGCAACTCTGTAAGGACTATGCCGACAGAGTCCCCGTAGCTAGACGACTCATCTAGGGCTGCGATCGGGACGATCTCGCTAGTGTCCATCTCGACAACCTCCTGTTCCGCCCTGTCTTCGTCGTCCATCTGTGCCGCCCAACTTGGGTTAGATCGAGGGCCCAACCCATCCACATCATTTAAAAGCAGAATCTCATCCATCTCAAAGCTAGTGTCCATGCTGAAAGGAAATGGGCATATGACGGTCCATTGGAAAGTGAATACTCTGCAACACCGATGACGAAGTCAAGCAATAAAAAAAAATTGAACAATTCCTAGTCTTTTGTGTGGCCATAGCGGCTCGAATTTTTGACGTAGGAATAAAATGAGACGCCACGCGCATGTTTTAAGTTCTTATATATATAAAAAAAAAGAAGAAAATAAAATGACCTAGAAATAATAGACAATCCAAATTGCATGTCACCCAACGTGGTGGTAATTATTATTCAGATAAGATTTTAAATGAAATTCTAGTGTAACTGTTCACAGCTGAAGGCCCTGAAGTTGTTTACTGTTGTCGTCCACTGATCAGCCGCGCATACCACAGGCTAATCAGTGCACACAAAAATGCCATGCATTAAACCCCGTTTTCCCGGAAAGTTGCAATCCAAATGCTGAAGGCACGGAAGTTGTTTACTGTGGTTGTCCACTGATCAGCCGCGCATAACACAGGCTAATCAGTGCACACCGGCTAATCCTATTTGCCATGCATTAAACCCCGTTTTCCAAGAAAGCTGCAATCCAAATGCTGAAAGCACGGAAGTTGTTTACTGTGGTTGTCCACTCTATGCAGACAGATTTCAGGTCTCAACTTCGACTTCAAAGCTATTACATGTGATTTAAATTAATCATGTTTCTAAATTATTCACTAAATGCGGCTAATTCTCCACTTGAAAGTGTTGTATGTTGGAAGTTTTTGGTGACAAAAACTTGGAGTACATCTATTTTACTCCCACACTTTCGTTAAGAAAGCACAGCTGCTGCAGAGTGATGGAATATCTACTTCTTTAAAGTATTTATAAGTGAAAAGACCCTTTTTCACAATAAGCCAATAGTGCGTAGTCAAATGACTCGCAGAGTTCCAGAATGAGGCTTAATGTGTAGAGATTTCTAATAGTGCATCGCAATGTCCTTCTGCTTTTAATCATTCGGCGACTTGTTATATTGCCAACACAAGCTGACTTTGTCAGAAATAGCCGTTAATTACTTAATATATACTTTCCATTCGAAGTGCCAATATAAACAGATCTCAATGATAAACACTAGACTGGCCAATATCCTCTTACAAGCTGGTATATACATTCACTGTAAGTGGAGCAGACACATTTGTCGCCTTCATTTATTAAAAAAGTATTATTAAATAAAAATAAACAAATAAAAACAGTTTATTATTGAAAAATTAGCACCTCGGACAGCGGTATTTTTGAATGTCCAAAGCCTCTGTTGCAGTCACATTTACGCATGATCCATGGTACCACTCGTCACAGTGATCACATTGGATCATGAACCGTCCTTGCCAGGGTTTCTGGCACAGGCAATACAATTGCCCATCGGGGGCTTCCTCGCCAGAATCCGCCTCCGGCGAATCCCTTTCCTTTAGCAGCCACGCGGGTAGCAATCGGTCGCGACATGGTTTCAAACGATCGTGGTTCGTCACAAATACCGCGTTTCGGAGCTTTACCTGGAAGATGAGACTAGATAGTTTTTTTACCACTAGTCCTGGGCCCTTCCCGGGGGCACAGCTTCTTACATTTACCTTTTAAGGTGGCGGTATCCAATACATACACGGCATCGCCCACCTCGTAGGTGCGCTCCAGCAATCGGAGATCATAATTTCGCTTCATGCGTTTTGTAGCGGCCTTGAGTTTGCCCCTAGCACACTCATGGGCCGATTGTAGGTCTTGTGCCAACTGATGCGCATAATTGTCCTCTTCGAAATGCTCCCCCTTTTGGGGAAACATCAGACTTGCAGGGGTGTTGACCTCTCTGCCCAACATCAGCCTGTTGGCCGTGAAACCCGTACTACGGTTGACGGATGCGCGCAATGCACCCGCTATCTGCTGCAGGTTCTGGTCCCACTGGTTCTGGTGTTTACCTATATAACACCGGACAGCGTCCATCAGCGTTCGATTGTAACGCTCTACCTGACCGTTGGCGGACGGACGATACGGTGTGGTACGGGCCTTATGAACTTCAAGAACCCTGCATAACTCTGTAAACAACTTGGACTCAAAATTACGCCCCTGATCAGAAAAGACCTGAAGGGGGAAACCGAATCTCGAGAAGAAATGGTCAACCGCGGCATAAGCCGTCTCCTCCGCCGTCTGCGTTGGTAACGGGACACACTCGACCCACTTGGTGAACTGGTCCACCATCATGAGTATATACTCATTGCCTCGGCGCGTCTTTGGCAATGGACCTAAAAAATCTAAATGGACCCTCTCCATTGGGGCTCCAGCCTGGTACTCAGTCATAGGACCTTTCCCCTTCCGCTCCGACTTCTTGTTCCGGTTGCAGGTCTCACAGGTAGCCACATACCCAGCAACATCCTTGCTCAAACCATACCAGGCAAATTTATCCTTCACCTTCTCCTTCGTTCTCTTGACACCCTGGTGACCCGGTGAAGGTATGTCATGATGCAACCGGATGGTCTCCTCTCTCAGCGACCTTGGCACTACCAACAGCTTTCCCTCTGATGCGAGGGTATTTTGATACAACACCCCGTCTATCACTGCTAATTGCCCCTTGTTTAACCAATAAAACTTGGCTCCAGGGCTTGCCGCAAACAGTTCTGCTTCCCCGGGTTCCACCCCCTTGTTGAACCACTGCAGAATGAAACCAAGATCTGGATCCTGCAGTTGTGCCTCTATTAAGTCGGCACACGTGAAACCCCAACTGCTGGGTTCAAACTCATTTGACCCAGCCGGCTCCTCCACTTCCGGTTCTGGACCACATGCACATATCCGGAAAACACCATCAACCGTTAACACATCAACCCGACACGAATTAAGAAACAAGTTTTCTAAAGTCGGACAATACCTCTGTGACTCAGGATCCGGCTTGCCACTGTTGTCTCCCTTGGATGCTGCTGCTTCGTCACTGACATCCTCAGTCTCACCATTGCCCCCTCCAGTGCTTACGTCGGTGCACACCCCAATGTCACGGACGACTTCGCGCACTGTTGGCGGTGCCAACGGAACTGCATAACCGACCCCGCCAGTCTCACCGTTGCCCTTTACAGTGCTTATGTCGGTGCACACCCCAATGTGACGGACATCTTCTGTAGGTAGCGCCAACGGAACCGCATTATCGAAGCCGCCAGTCTCACCGTTGCCCCTTACAGTACTCATGTCGGTGCACACCCCAATGTGACGGACATCTTCGCGAACTGTAGGTAGCGCTAACGGAACCGCGTATTGGACGCCTTCGGTTAACACGTCTTCATCATCGCCGACGCGGCCAGTCTCACCGTTGCCCCTTACAGTGCTCATGTCGGTACACACCCTCATGTGACGGACAAAGTCGCGAACTGTAGGTAGCGCCAACGGAACCGCATCATCGACGTCTTCAGTGAACGCGCTCCACTGATCTGCTCGCTGGCAGTGCTTGCATCCCCCACATGGCAAATCTCCGGACCGGATCTCGCATGATCCCGCATCGAACCACTCCCCTTCCGGTATACGAGAGAGAGCATCCGCATTCGCATGCTTCCGGCCTGCCCTGTGTTGCAGCACCATGTTAAACTGAGACAGTTCTTCCATCCATCTCGCCAGCTGCCCCTGAGGCTCCTTAAAACGCAACAGCCATGTTAAACTTGAGTGGTCAGTCCTGATAACGAAAGGTCTGCCTAACAAGTAATGTCGGAATTGACGCGTGAACCGTACTACTGCCAGAAGCTCTTTTCTGGTGGTACAATACCGCCTCTGCTCTTTGGTAAGGGCGAAGCTACCGTAGGCTGTCACCCGTTCTTCACCGTGCTGAAGCTGTATCAACTCTGCGCCTATTGCGACGTCCGACGCGTCTGTATCTAGGATAAAGTCATCAATCTGGTTTGGAAGGCCCAGCACCGGGGGAGACGTTAACGCCGCCTTTAATGCGTCAAACGCCTCCTGCTGTTCACCTTCCCATCTGAAGTTGTTCTTGCCCGTGACTCGATACAATGGTGCCGCTATGTCCGAGTAGTTCTTAATGAACACTCTATGATAATTTGCCAGACCAGTAAACCGCTCAACATCTTTGGAGCTCCTGTGCACAGGCCAGTCTACAACTACTTTGATATCGGTATCAGTCATGGCGATCTCGTTGCTGCTCACCAGGCGGCCCAAGAACTCCACCTGCTGCTGGAAAAGGACGCACTTCTTGGCCTTTAGCCTCAACCCGTGCCGCCGGAACCTTTCCAGGGCTTCCCTTATATTGGCCAGATTGTTGGCAAAGGAGCTACCTAGGACGACGACATCATCGAGAAAAGCCAGCATGGTCTCCCAATTGAGACCTCGAAGTACCAGGTTCATAACCCGGGAATAGGTCGCGGGGGCATTGCAGAGTCCGAATCCCATCTTGACATGTTCGAAAAGACCGTACTTGATGACAAACGCCGTCTTCTTCCGGTCCTGCTCCGCGATGTTCACTTGCCTGAGTTCGCATCCAGCTTGGAGAACCAGACACTGCCAGCTAGAGTATCAAGACAGTCATCAATCAGGGGTAACGGAAACACGTCCTTGACCGTGACATCGTTCAACTTCCGACTTTCGCATAAAGAACTGCCTAACCGTCGAACACAATTTTCACTTATCCCACTTCTGACACCATTGAAGTGATTCGAACGGTTAGCTCTTGTGGGTTCTTAACGTATGGCCAATAATCATATAGCAATGGGTAAATAGCAATAAATTGGGCCTGGGGGCAAATACAAAGCAATACACTTATACTACCTCGTGCACAAATGAATTCTCTGGTTGTACGTCTGGTCACTGCGCTGTCTGCATAGGAAAGAGAGCGTGGTCAGGGAGTGGCGGTCCCAGCAGGCATCAGCTTCCATCTCATTGGTCGCGAGCTCCATCCCTGGCAGTATGGTCCCGTCATCCTAACGTCTCACAAGCCGGGTACCTCTCTGCAGGGGGCGTGGCACCGGATGTCACTTGCACAACATATCCCTCGCGATATTATGAAAGGAGTAAAAGTGCTTCTTACTGTGTAAATTTCTGTAATTATCCGGCAACTGATATTATTGTGCATAATTATGTTCAAGGATTTTTTAAATTATTTTTTTTTATTGCAACTCGGCATAGAAACGTCTCTGTTATTGAGTTTTGAAAACATGCTTGGTACGAAATGCGGAGGAACGAATTGATTAAAAGAGGCTATTTTCACGACTACGTAAAATATTGACGCACTAAACATCGCGGGGATATTTTGTTAATTTATTTTCGAGAAACGGACACATACAGCTCCATTTTGCAACAAACACGATGGCAAGTGAGGTAGGCACATTTTGAATAATAAGCCTCTAATGTTCGTTTACCATATATGTAAATAATATGATTATAGGTGCTACCTAATTTACGGGCAAAAGCTTTTTAAGTTTTTTTGATAACCATGTATTTGTAATAAATATATGGACATGATTGTGTTCAAAATATGATAATTGTTGCAATAATTGAGTAATGCATCCAAAAAAATCAATCTTTAAACGAGTTACATGTTCCAAGCTTAAAGATCTAGCATCTTATTTTTTATTTTATTTTTCTAGCCACAGGAATTTATAGCTGGTTCGGTGTCTGTGGTATAGTGGATGGGGTGTCTGCTAACTGGCTTAGTCACTGGGAGGTCTCTGTATTGATCCTTTAAGTGGGAGCATTCTTTAAATAACCCTAAAGACATATATGGCGTACCATTTGGGTTGAAAGTCAAGAAGACCTACACGTTAAAAAGAGAAATGTACGTCGAAGTACAATAATTGTACGTCGACATGAATATAAAATACACTTCGAAGTATATATTTGTACGTCAAAGTACAATTTGTACTTCGACATACATGTTTGTACTTCTACGTACACATTTTCTGAACAGCCAATCAAAACACTAGTCTCTTGAGCCGCTTTTCCTTCAGATTTATTCATAATAAATGTTTAAAATCTCTTTTTTAGTTGAGGACAAAATGAATAAAAATATCAGAATGGAAAAAAACAACACATAGAAGTTTCAAGTATTTAATGCATTGAAATAGATTATATACAAATTTGAGGAAGATTCAATTGTTACCTTATTAAAATTATTTAGCATATTGTGTGTATGAAATGATCATGCGGGGCGGAGTATCACGACCGTCCAGCGCATTACTGTGTAGGATATTCCCAACGGTAACCAGTTACCAAGTATTAATGGGATAAATAATTTATTATAAACTCCCCGTTGGTCGTATTTTGTGATAACCATAACTAGCATAAGTCAGAGGTTAATTCCGCCACGCCAGGTCAATAAATACGCACAATATCTATTAGTTAGCGGTCAAGGTCGCATAATTTGGCATAAATTATAATAATAATAATGTTTAATAAATACGCACAATATCTATGAGTAAGCGGTCGATAGTCGCATAATTCGGTATAAATAATAACAATAATGTTCAATGTCAAAAATCTCTAAAGGCAACAGACGTAAGGTGTCCTCTGATTGGCTAACACTCAAGGGTCGGTGAAAATTGTACGTCGAAGTACATTTCTCGTTCTACTTAGTAGGTCTTGTACTCTTTCGACGTCATGGTAAGTCATATAGACACTAAGTACTGGTCCTACTCAGGAAACAGTTTGTTTCATCAAATGTCTCAATTCAACTTGACAGCTTGCTAAAGCAGTTGCATTTAGCATACAGTACACTGATTTAACATAATCAAAATCATGTGATGTGTCAAATCAATTTTGATTGACAAATTTGACAGGATTTTTTTTTAATCCAATAAGTTTTAGACTGTCAAATAACACACACTACGTATTAAAAGCCATACCTGGAGCTTTCGTCTGTATATCACTGACTTCATCAGAAGAATGATTTCTACTGTTGGGAAACGTTAACACCACTAGTTGTCTTCTTATTTATTATCAATGTATAATAATGTGTAACAGCATAACAACATACTTGATTCGCAATTAAAATATTTAATAAATACAGATATCTTGCAGGTTTCTAATTTTCTTTCGCAAACTATTGTTGAATAGTTTAAATTTTGTCGCCGCTAAAAAAATAGCCATTTTGTAGCAATTCTAAAATCACAGTCTAAACTGCATACACTTAGCTCTATACCGGTAGTTACAATTTGAATGCAAATATTAAAATGCATCATGTTATATCATCCATATTTTTTTATTTAAACATTCAAATAACACATAACACAGTACATATACAGTCTTCACGCTAAATATTTTAGCAAAATAGCCCTTCGGGCTAATCAGATGGAATTTTAAATAGCCCGAACACATGTTCAATAGCCCGAAGAGGTCAATATAACTGTTATGACTGTTTTGGCCAAGAACACCAAAATAGTTATTAACAATCAGAAAATCTACTTTCATTAGTAAAAACAGATGCATGTGATTACAGTAATAAGTAATACAGTAAGGGTATTCTGTTTCATTTTGAAATGCATTGTATGCACAATGCACCAGATAATGATGCTGTTTATTGTAACTTTATTGATATGATGATCAAATATTTAATCGACCGGTCGGGCTATTTTATAATCATTTAGGATCGACCGACCGGCCCAAGAATCGACTCGGGCTTCGGGCTTAAAGGCTAATTCGAAGACTGCATATATAAAAAAGGTATGTGGTATTGTGTGGAGATACAAAACACTTCACATCATTTATTTGCACATAAAATAATAGTTACAAATAAGTAAAACTAAAACACTGTCATCAACCTACATTTCAAGAATATTTACGTATATGAAATTACAAAGTGGTGTTATTGTATTACCTTTTACTAAATTAACATTGCTGGTTTTGTACTAGCCATAAAACATTTATCATGGATTAACAAGTAACAACCAATTTATTAATTACACAATCGAACGGAAATCATATTAATGGCCTTATGCATTTACTAAACAAGCTATTTGCTACTGTTTAGAATTACACTATCTTACTAAAAATGATCACAGGTACTTAGTGCTTTTACATACTTGTGGTAAGTTTTGTATTACTAGTTTGACAATTATCGGCAGACACATGTTGATATACAGACAAAATTTGCATGGGAACTCTCATATTTTTTCAGCATAATTGCCTTCAATTTGTTAATTTAACAACCCTTTGACATTGTTTGCACATCTGATCTTATTATACAATAGCTGATTTTTGTTTATAGATAGACATATATAGACTTTCAAAGTTCTATAAAAGTTCACACATGTTCCATCCAAGTAAACAAACAGAACCAATAAAGATCACCACAGATAATAACTGTGTGTATAGCTTGGAAATTTGATAGTTCAGGAATCCCTCCTTTGTTGATTTCTGTAAACCACAACTGTCAGTTTTGCTGGATAGAATGCCTTGTATGATGCCCAGCTCTTGCCTTCGCAGAACAGCTTCTAAAAACGGAAAACCAACAAATATCTTAAAATTTAATCAATAATGCAGACAATTTATAAATGTCTTGTTTTTTGTTGATTTCGAATCTGGGAGATTTTTTACGTAAGATTGTGGTACGAACATCCAACGGTATCGGATTTTGTGGTTTTAGGCATGAACTTATTATAGTGATATGTAACCATTCGGGGATTTCGGTAAAGTGCGAGCAGACGAGGTGTTAATACGTTTAAAATTAAAGCTAAAAGACTAAAAAGTTAGATCGGAATATCTTTAAATTTTGTGAATAAATGTGTTTCTGGTGGATAACAACGACAACTTGCCAGAATATTGCTCATGATCACACGTAAAACTTCTTTCTAAGACATTGTGTACACACCGGTCTTACTGACAATAACGAAGTGACGTCACCATCTATGTATAGAGTGCAGTAGGGTGTCGTTATTGAAATACCGCGAGAATACTGGAAGAATAGAGATGCCAACTATAATGTTTAAAACAAATAATTTTTTAACAAGCGTTTGTGATTTGTCAGGATAATAATAACAATAAGATATCGAAAAGATCAAAGCAAATAAATTCGACAGAAATCTGAGATTCGGCAATATATGAAAGACGGGTTATGTTCACGTAAGTTGTGTTTGGTAAAGACTGTCACTATATGTAGTGAACCAGTCTTCGGCTTATACCCACTGAAGAAGAGCATTCAGGGGAGATAATTTAGTAATGACTTAATTCTGGAACGGTTGCGAAGAAAAACAAATAATGCGAGAATATTTAGTGCGATTCGCTACACAATTATGATGTCATTGATATAACTTTTCCTGAGGTATGTATTTACATGTGATTTAGCATATGTCAAAGTGTTTTTGATTTGTTAAAGTTCATAAATAGCATCGCGAAAATATATGTCGCGTGGCAAATTTTTTTGAGACGTATCCATATGTGGTATTCCTATGTAATTTTATGTCTAAATTCCCATATGTATGAACGGCCAACGCCCGCTTCGCGGGCTTTTGCCCGTATAATTCATTAACTTTTACCACAGCTTGATAATTTGACGATTCGTCCCATGACTGGTTCGATTCTGTTTGCATCTATAGCCAAAGCAACACAACTACTGTTAACAGGTTTTATAGTTTATTGATCCCTAGCTCAGAATTTCAAATACAACTGATGGTTTTTGTAATCAGTTTTAGTTCAATTCCTCTATCTTCCTCTATCTAGAGAAACTTTTTGTATCATATTACTGACTAAAGATGTGTGCAGAAAACACCTCACTGATAGACACCAATGTTTTTTCACCATCGTTGCAAAGGTGGCGACACCCTTCAGTGGACTTAAATGTCAAAAAGAGAATTATATTTTTGTTGACAAGCATGTTTATAAGGTGAGCTTCCATAGTGGATTAAAGCAGGGTCCAGGGCTCAACATTAACAGTTGTCCTATTGCCCCTGGCAAGTTAAAGTTGGGTCCGGGCAAGTTATTTTATGATCTAGTTGTCCGCATAGGCAAGTGCAAAAAAGAACAAAGAGCGTTAAATTTAGACTTAAATTAGACTTTAATTGCTGTAATCATTTTGTTAAATGTGCAAAAAAAGGTTTTGTAATGTATCATTTGGATCTTTATTAAAAAATATAAGGTTTACAGTTAATGTGATATTTCATGTTTGGGCAAGTGACTTCACGTTCAGGGCAAGTAGATTTTCTAAGTTGGAGTTGACCTTATACACCAGTTGACATTGTTTACATTCAGGATTGTCCGCGCATTTGCCACAACTGGCTGACAAATTGACTGATAACAGTAACGTGAACCATATGCATACAGGCATGTGCTTAGTCAATAAATTTATATGAAATTCTGAAATAAACATTATTACACCTTAACAATTATTTCAAGACATCCTATTTTGTATCAATAATGCATAATTTATAAATTTATTTCATCATTAAAATAATACAAGTTAGTCATTAACATCAGAGTAAATGTTGTCTGAAGACTATACACCTACAATTTTACAAAACTAATATATACACAGTGTCCATTCTACTTCTGGACCGCCTGATTGCGCGATTCACGCTATTTTTCTGAAGATCACGCACATTTTCAGCATGTGTGCGAGAATATTTGTGCGCTCAATATTTAGGCACACTTTTTATGCCCCGGTTGGGTGGCATATAGCAGTTGATCTGTCAGTCCATCTGTCTGTCTGTCTGTCTGTCTGTCAGTCCATGTGTCCGTCCGAAAACTTTAACATTGGCCATAACTTTTGCAATATTGAAGATAGCAACTTAATATTTGGCATGCATGTGTTTATCATGGAGCTGCACAGTTTTAGTGGTGAAAGGTCAAGGTCATCCTTCCAGGTCAAAGGTCAAAAAACAAAATCCAAGGGAGGTAACAAGCTTTAAAGGGAGATAATTTCTATTTTATATCATTTGGCAGGTACACATCATTTTCACAAGGCAAGTTATATTTTTTAAAGGAATATAATAAATATAAATTTTGTTAATTCAAAGCGGCGCAGTAGGGTGCATTGTGTTTCTGACAAACACATCTCTTGTTAAGATAAAAGCAATATTGATTTTGGCGAAATTTTTTAGAGCCGATTAACGATTGTCAATTACATGTTTCGCTTTAACCAAACTAAAGCGCACCTAAAGGCGGAGCGGTGTTGTGTTGGAAAATCGATATTTTCCAATGAGAGGGCATGCTTTGAATGAGCAACAGCACTTGTATGCAGTCAATGCCTGCAGTAAATGCAGATGACGGGTGACGTAATTGCTGTAATTGCGTGGGTTTGTTCCAGTTTGTGGGCTTGCTTATACCTACCACACTAATTGTACCTTACTTTGTACACCTTTATGATGAAATCGTGGCCAGTTACGTAGAAAAGTGATGATTGCAACCAGGTCAGGGTTCGCCAAAACTTGAAAAATCTGTCAGTCATTCGGACTGACAGACTTGAAATTTTTGTCAGTCCGAAACAGTTTCTGTCAGTCCCACTGTCTGACTAAACTATAACAGCAAATCACAACAAAAGAAGTACCTTTAAGATGTTTATTGGTTTTGATCACATTATAATACAATAAAACCATGTCCAATGTCTATATAATTAAACAATTATTATATTAATAATAAACAACATATAAACCAAAGGCATACTTTTTAGACTTCTTTTTGTCAAACTGTTTTTTAGCCTCCACAGCTCTACAAATCCGTGTTCTTGAAATGTTAGGGTGACATCCAATCAAGTTAGACTTAAATGCACACCCCCATTCACACTACTTTGGATGACTTCAATTTCTGTTTATTAGCCAATTCACAAGGTCTAAAACAACACCTATTGTTAAAATATTTTCTCTTAGCTGAGGTGGTTGATTTCCAGGTTCAATTAAATGAATGCATTTCACACCTATTTCTTGATAGAAAGGGCCAAGATAATTACCACCATTCATTCTTGTTGTCTGAAATAACACAAAACATATTGCTACAAACTATCAACAACAAATCAACACATAAATATCCCTATGTCCGAATTTTAAAATATCCGAAATATAGTACATCGGGTGAAAAATCTAATTTTGATTTCAGAAATTGTTGGTATGTAAATTAATATATATATAAATATAATAATGAAACTATTTAACAGAAATGCTCACAAATGCCTGTTGAAACAAGTGTTCGTGCGTTTTTTGTTGTGGAGAAATTAAATGGAACAAATAAAATGGCGGACGCACTCGGTTGCATTTTTTAACAAAGACCATTGATTTTGAATTCGGATGTGATAGTCAATTCTAATCCAACTTTAAACATCAAAATAAAGGTAAGAAAAAAAGGATTTTGACAGAAGTTGAACAAAAAGCATTTACCTTCTATTAATCCAATAGCACATTATACAATTTGAGTGATCTTTTTGAAACCATTTTTCATCCGATTGTGTCGGTCAGTCGGACTGATTATCTTAAATCACTTGTCGGTCCTGAAAAAAATTTGCCGGTCAGGACCGGCGGACCGACGGTTTTGGCGAACCCTGCCAGGTGTAATCCTCATGGAAATTTTGTATATTCATGAGTAATATTGTGTTAACATGTATGCGTTTATCCTTTGTCTTAATAAAAAACGCATGAAAATCATGCTACATGTATAACGTCATCCGCATGGAAAGCGTGGGTGTATCGAATGTTGCATCAAAGCTTTGTAATGCTGAGCAGAGCCTGGATATAATGAAAGTCATGCAAATCAGTAAATGTTTATTTTTATTATTTAAAAGGACACAGAAATATCATGTGGAAACATGTGTCTGTTCTTCAGTCAATTCAGTCCATTACTATGGATAGTGCTGTTTTATTTAACAGTATTTCACTGACTTTACAGTATGTAATAAATGTTAAGGTAAAACAATTAAACATTAAAACTAAAATGTATAAATATGGTATTTGATAATTGCCCCTGTTTCTGAAAAATCTCCCTTATTTTTTAAAGTGAGGGGGAAATTCCCCCCCACCCCCTTACTTTTGGTTTCTAGAATAGACACTTCACATTTGCAGTATAAGGACTTAAAAGAAACTAAATTTAAAAAGAAACACACTAATACAAAGTAATATATAGTTATAATTATAAAAGGTATGTGTTTGCTAGTTTATGTTATTTTTTATTAACAAACAAATGTTTACGAGGTGCATGAATCAACCATAAGACAAAGCACTGTAAAAAGTGAAGTACATGACACAGTTTAAATGTTATGTTTATTTTCTTTACATAGAATACTTTTTGTTTTGCATTGAAAGACACTATTGAAGATTTTTAATATGCAATTGAAAAAAGAAATGCACATGATGCAAATTCAACTGTCTATGCATGTATGTTGAAATCTCTTGTATTAGTGTTTATGAGTGATAACTATCTGCCATTTTATATCAAAAATCTATGTTGTTTGTATGTTTGGTAAACAATTTATAACCATGTGGTTGCCAAATAAATAGATAATATTATGTGAGTTTTGGATAAAGATCATGTTTATCATGCGTGGCTTAGAACCATTATTATCTCCTCCCTATTTAACAATTATAATTATCAAATATCCCATATTTTGATGATTTAGGTTTTCCGTAGTTGACAAGAACATATTCCTCAGTTTTGTATCCAGTAGGGATAAATATAAATTTACACAGAACAAATTCCACTCTTTTCTGATATATTTCGCCTAAATAGGCTTTTTCAAAGTTTGTTTTAACAAATTAACTACATTTTCTTTCTATTTCTCAACAAAAACAATTATATAATGACGTCAAAAAACAAATAAACAGGAAATGACGTCATGATGTTAAAACGGCAGTGACGCTTATTAGCGCCAGAAACACATGAATGTAAAATTCACTGTTACAGTAATAATGATAATGAAAATATAAATATTCCTATAATGAGATAATTAATCATAAACTAGTTATGAAAAAGTAGATAATAATAATAATAAAAATAATAATAATGACCAACAATAATAAATATAAATAATAATAATGAGATCAATAATTGCATAAAAAATGTCATAAATATAGCATACCGTAATTACTCTATGTTTTCGGACACTCTAAGTTTTCGGACACCACGTTTTTTAGCAAAAATAATTGCTTTTCGTGACTGTTAATTTTCGGTCATACGAGTTTTCGTCCATAATTAATGTCTCTAAGTTTTCGGACAGTATATTTTACAGCGCTATTTTACCAAATGTCGGTCCTGTTTTCGATATCTAATGACACTTCGATCATGGGGTTTTACAACTAGATTAACATCATAAAACATGACAGGTGCATGCTTGAGGGCAACGGACCATTAGATTACATTTGCGTTATTGTGTAAATAACCTTGTAAACCGGTTTGAATCAATGGTTTCGCCGGATAGAATAAGCATTATGACAATTACCAGGGGTAGTGCCAATTAACATGAGTGAATCCACATGAGTGAATCCTTTGTCTGTGGTTAAACCACGTGACCTATGTATCGGTCAGCTTAGCAATTAGTGAAGTCACAGCAGAACTGTGCTTAATAAAATAGTTATTAGTATTAGTATTATTACATAGACATGTATTATCATTGTAAGCAGTAGTATAGTAATCATTTTGATAATTTATTTATTATTAAAATAAATTCAGTTTTTATTAATTTAATTACTTTAATCATTTCTTGTATTTTTTGCAAGAAGTAAAATACATGTGTTTTTTATAATAATGATACTTTTCATTATGCTATATGCTATATTAATGACATTTTAAATGCAATTATTGATCTCATTATTATTATTTATATTTATTATTTGTATTATTATTATTGTTGGTCATTATTATTATTTTTATTATTATTATTATTATTATCTAGTTTTTCATAACTAGTTTATGATTAATTATCTCATTATAGGAATATTTTTATTTGCATTATCATTATTACTGTTACAGTGAATTTTACATGCATGTGTTTCTGGCGCTAATAAGCGTCACTGCCTTTTTAACGTCATGACGTCATTTCCTGTTTATTTGTTTTTTTTACGTCATTATATAATTGTTTTTGTTGAGAAATAGAAAGAAAATGTAGTTAATTTGTTAAAACAAACTTTGAAAAAGCCTATTTAGGCAAAATATATCAGAAAAGAGTGGAATTCGTTCTGTGAAAAAGAACATATTCTCCAATTTTTGGAAAACTCCAAATCTGATCTAAAAATAGTGAAAGAATAAAGCTCAAGTTTATACGATCATTGTTATACTATTGATTTTCATCTGGTTATAGGATAAAAAGGTATTTAGCACTTTATTATTATAATTTAATTGGCTGATATCTATACAGTATATAGTTTCTGACAATCCATTTGGAAAAATGACTTTTATTTTGTACAATGTTTTATATCTAATTAAAGCAACAGTTTCTATTTTGGAGTTAAATTACTCCTTGAAATAATTACTCAGTACTTCCACCTTGAGAAAACTTGGAGATATCATTAATTGTGTTCAATGACCAGACATCTGCCACCTGTGGTTTATGACACCATGTTGTTATAATCTGCCACCAGTGGTTTATGACACCATGTTGTTATACATCTGCCACCTGTGGTTTATGACACCATGTTGTTATACATCTGCCACCTGTGGTTTATGACACCATGTTGTTATACATCTGCCACCCGTGGTTTATGACACCATGTTGTTAGACATCTGCCACCTGTGGTTTATGACACCATGTTGTTAGACATCTGCCACCTGTGGTTTATGACACCATGTTGTTAGACATCTGCCACCTGTGGTTTATGACACCATGTTGTTATACATCTGCCACCTGTGGTTTATGACACCATGTTGTTATACATCTGCCACATGTGGCTTATGACACCATGCTGTTATACATCTGCCACCTGTGGTTTATGACACCATGTTGTTATACATCTGCCACCTGTGGTTTATGACACAATCTTTTAATACATATGCCACCTGTGGTTTATGACACCATGTTGTTATACATCTGCCACCTGTGGTTTATAACACCATGTTTTCATACATCTGCCACCTGTGGTTTATGACACTATGTTTTCATACATCTGCCACCTGTGGTTTATGACACCATGTTGTTATACATCTGCCACCTGTGGTTTGAGACACCATGTTGTGATACATCTGCAACCTGTGGTTTTTGACACTATGCTGTTATACATCTGCCACCTGTGGTTTATGACACCATGTTTTGATACATCTGCCACCTGTGGTTTATGACACCATGTTATACATCTGCCACCTGTGGTTTATGACACCATGTTGTGATACATCTGCCACCTGTGGTTTATGACACTATTCTGTTATACATCTGCCACCTGTGGTTTATGACACCATGTTGTTATTAAGTATTCGTCTGGACAGTATCTGATCCTGAGAAGAACTTCCATTTAATGGTTAGTTTCATTAACAAAGTCAGAGCCAGGCAAACTAAACATTGAACCTCAGGGGAACTTGAATTATAAACAATTATATATATGTATTCTGTAAGTAAAATGTGGCTACTTGTGGTATAGGTTTTCTGTGGTATAGTGATCATGTTTGGTGTTTCTTGTTTATACTATAAACATGAGATAATTAAAGGTCAAACATATTTTTAAAAATTGACGTTTTTTCAGTGCATTTATAGGTGGTCATATACACATGATATAGTTCAATTTTCATGTGGATAATGCATTTATTAATACATTTTACATCAGTTACAGTTAACTTGTAGTATTACTTCTGTTCATCATAAAGCAACTCTGCACTGGCAAATAATGCAGTTGAAATCAATACAGCACTTTAAGTGTTAAGTTAATAATGAAATGCAAAAAAACATGCCCATACAATGTACATGTATTATACAAAATGCTTTCATTTATCTCATCATCTTCGCCTGTCGTCCCAAAGAACCTATGGTTCCTCCAGACGTCTCGATTCTGAGCGAGTCTCTCCAGATGCCCCCATGTTTGACCCATCTGCTTAGCATCTGCAATCACGTCATGGAGCCAGGTGTTTCTAGGCCACCCTTTCTTGCTTTTCCCTTGGGGGTCCATGTGTGCGATTACCTTGTCGTATTGGATGCAGCCTTGCAAAAGGTGTGGCCTTTCCATCGCCAAGATCTTAACAGATCAACGGGCTGCTGCTTTGTTCTCCCCCAGAACTCTTCCTTGGAAATATTGTCTGGGCAGCGGATCTTGAGGACCTTCCTGTGGCACGTGTTGATGAAGAACTGTATTTTCTTTATGGTGGTGACCGTGATTCACCAGGTCTCTGCTCCATAGAGGAGTATTGGCCTCTTGGTTGTGATGCTGATTGTGCTGGATCATCAGATGTTCTTCAGCTGATGGAAGGCTGCTTGTGCTTTACAGATGCGGGTTGTGAAGAACATGTTAAGAAGAACATGTGTTGAAAAATGCAAAATAAGCTAGATATTTAAATGTCTGTACAGTCGAATTCGCCAGCATGTAAATCATGCATGTACGATGTGAATCTCAATTTAGTTAAACGGTTAATTTTAAATTCCTGCAACAATATATATTCATATGACACTAGAGCTGCAAAGATTCACCAACAGCTCGATTCTAATCGATTTCGAATTCAGACAGTCCGATACCGATTGTTTCGATTTGTTTTATCTTTCAACCTAGTTTTACCATATATTCACTCTTCTGCCTCAAAACAAACATTTCTGTTCAAATGTGTTACAAACCTAGATATCATGGGCTTTTGTGAGTTTGTTTGATATAGTTTGGTTGGTTCAACCATGTTTTAAAAACTGTTGAAAGTGGGTTAAATTAACATTTGTAAGAAATATTTAGGAAGAAACTGCCAATTTTCTGATAAACTATGTCATTTTTGACAATATTTCAATAAAACACAGAACAAACTAGCAAATACTCAATTTTAGTATCAATAAACTTCTGACTAGATAAGATTGTGTTGACTACACAATAATATAAAAAATAAATCAATAACAATAAGAACATCTGGAATCAGTGGAGTGATAGTACTATCACTATAAGACTTAAATCTAAAACCCTTACAAACATGTCTACCATTGTGCCATGACAGCATCACCTGTTTAAATACCTGTAGGACAAATCACATTCTCTGATAAACTTAGCTGGGGACTTGAGTAGTTGCACTGGTGCTACCTCCTGCTAAATCAATCTGATGTTTGCGTTTGACATGTTGAATTAGATTAGTGGTTGAGTCGGACTTAGGGTACGCAGCATCTGTGAAGCACAGTTTACACGTAGCTTTATTGGGAGGGCTACCATCCTGAAACCCAAAATACTGCCACACTTTTGAATTTAACTTCTTAGGCACATCTGATAATTATGCCCCCCTTCGAAGAAGAGGGGGTATATTGCTTTGCTCATGTTGGTCGGTCGGTCGGTCGGTCCGTGCACCATGTGGTTTTCGGATGATAAGTCAAGAATGCTTGGGGCTAGAATCATAAAACTATATAGGTACATTGATCATGACTCGCAGATGATCCCTATTAATTTTGAGGTTACTAGGTCAAAGGTCAAGGTCACAGGTGAAGGTCACAGTTACTGGAAATAGGCATTATAAATGTATAAGTATTTAGCATGGTTTAAACAAGGGAAACAACTACGGTTTATGCATGTTCTTTTTATTACAGATTTACCTCCCTTTAATTCATTCAAAATCTCATTTTACAGCAGAGATTCCAAATCTGACCTGTAAATGAGCCCCATATTTACTGCCAGTGCTAGGTTACCTTTTCCCATTTGATCATTCTTAAGTATTGGTATTGTAATGCTGCTACTGCTGCTGCTACTGCTACTACTACTACTACTACTACTACTACTACTACTACTACTACTACTACTACTACTACTACTACTACTACTACTACTACTACTACTACTTCAACTACTACTTCTACTACTACTACTACTTCTACTACTACTACTACTACTACTACTACAACAACTACTACTACTACTACTACTACTACTACTACTACTACTACTACTACTACTACTACTACTACTCCTCCACCACCACCACCACCACCACCACCACCACCACCACCACCACCACCACCACCACCACCACCACCACCACCACCACCACTACCACCACCACCACCACCACCACCACCACCACCACCACCACCACCATGTCTACTATTACTACTTCTTCTACTACTGCCACTACTACTACTATTTTTACTACTACTACTGCTACTACTACTACTCTTTCTACTACTACTACTACTACTTCTACTACTACTACTACTACTACTACTACTACTACTACTACTACTACTACTACTACTTCTACTACTACTACTACTACTACTACTACTACTACTACTTCTACTACTACTACTATTACAACTACTACTACTACTACTACTACTACTACTACTACTACTAAAACCTTAACATTTGCTCTAAAATCAAAGTGCTTCCACCTACAACTTTGAAACTTCATATGTAGCTGCAACTTGATGAGTTCTACACGCCACACCCATGTTTGGGTCACTAAGTCAAAGGTCAAGGTCACTGTGACCTCTAATATAAAACTTATGACAAGCTTTTATTTATTCAAAACTGCACCCGCTGCCGAGCGTTGGCTCTCGCTATGCGGTGCTCTTGTTTAAATTAGCTTTAAAGCCGCTTTAACATATAATCTTACATATACATGTACTTTTCATAAAGAAACCAGGTTAACTTTGACCCTTATAGTCTTAAAACAATGTAAACAAATTAAGTGGTAATGATATCCTTTAAACTCATTCTGTGGTCCACTTGACAATAATGAATTTTGAAAACAAGCCAGTAACACTATACCATAGCTTGACAAGTGAAATCCCCTCAAAGGTGAATGTCTTTGTTCCAGTGGTCCAGATTTGTAATTCATTCTAGTAAATTCCTGAAATATCATTTACTGAACGTTTTAAGTTTTAATTATCTATTGGGGTCTATATTGCTTGTTATTAAATCTTAAGCACATCCTTTTGCATAGAAATATTCCGCGTCTGTCCCTGCAAAACTATCTTGACTCACATAAAGTTGAAAGTACTAAAACTTACCAAAGACAATTGTAATTTTATTTCTTTATTTGCAAAATTTTGATTTATTGTACTCAAAATACTTCCTGATCGCCTATTAAAGTCTTTCAACCTTACGATTACTATTTCATTCAAAGTGTAACTTTAAGGACCCGAAAGCTCATATTTGTTTTGTTATATCCTGTTGTGATTCTCAACAAAGATTCCATAATTACACGAATACACATCTAAACTGATCTTGCACAATAATTGGTGTACATTATAATAGACTTACATATGAAATGACTGTAAAAAAGCAAAATGACTTGAAAAAGGATTTATTACATTACAAGTTCAAGAGGTTTCTTTCTTGGTGTGTAGCATCCCATAGTGGCTCTATAAAGATTTTGTTTAATTGACTCCCCTCCCCCCCCCTGAACCCCTGAAAGGCCTGGGGTCACATGGTTTATATTGACTTAAATAAATACAAAACATGGACATTATTGGTTTGAATGTTAAGCCTTTCTTCAAAATGCCTTGAATTTAAAGTCATAATTTCTTTGGGAAATCTCTAATAACTTAATACTTAAAGCATGCATGTTCTTAAATCAATATTTCATTAATATTTTTTGAAAATGTCAAAGTTTTAATATAAATAAATATAGAAATTATGTAAAACAATGTACATATAATTTTTTTACTCCAATGCTTATATGCAAGCATAACTTGGGATTGCATTTGGGGTCTGGCTGGTCAAGGTTAAGGTCTCTATTACTAAAAACAGTTTCAGCTTAATAATATGGGTTGGGAAGAGCTATTGCTCTAAAAATTTGTGTGAGGTGTTTTACATGAAAACCTTGCGTGGGGTTGCAAGTATAAATTTAATACATAAAACATTGAAAACCTAGTTGTGTGGATTTGCCATATTTCTTGATTTGATAATACTAGGGATGTCAACGAATATCCGAATATCCGAATATTCGGTCCCGGACCGAATATTCGGATACAGTTTTCCGAACCGAATATTCGGAAGACAAAAAATATAAAAAATCGAGTAATTTCAAAGACTTTGTATACGTGAAATTTGCTTCAAACATTGTAAAATAAGTTGTTCCTCGTGTCATAATGTTTATTCCTGCTAAGCGCGATAATGCGTCGCTATGGTGATGACAGTATACCGGTCATAAATCCCGCTAATTGCCTAACAAAGACGGGAGGCGGAAAACTACAACGGGCGAGGCATGGTATGGTATTGCGCAATGGGGGGTTAGAGGGTTAGGGTTAGGGTTTGGGTTAGTGTTAGGGGTCGGGTTAGGGTTTGGGTTAGCCTAAACCCAACCCTAACCCTAACCCGACCCCTAATCCTAACCCTTACCCTAACCCTTTTTTTGGGTTATCACCCCTGACCATGCCTCGCCCGTTGTAGTTTTCCGCCTCCCAACAAAGACAGACTCTTTTCGTTAAAATTATGATAGGTGCAAATCGCGTCGGCAATCAAAACACCAACCTGCACTTGATCCAATGACTCGAATTACATTTAAAATTATCACAGATTAAATGAGTAAAGGAAAAGCCAACTTGGTGTAAAAAACAAATAAGACCGTATGGACATTTAACCACCGACTCGTCTTGATCTAATAACTCGAATTACATTTAAAATGATCAAAGATTAAATGAGTTAAGGAAGAGCCAGCTTTGTGTGAAAAACAAAAAAGATCGTACGGTTATAATCACGTTTTCCAATCAAAAAAGCTTTTAGAAAAAATTTACTCAACCTCTAATGAGTATTTGCGTATCGTATGGTCCAAACTTTAATTAATTACTCAATATTCAATCAGGTATTATACGTAAAGAAATGTTTTTGGTAGTTCGCCCTCATTTAATTGAAAATATTATAATTGCTACACGCATAAAGTAAATCTCTGTCCAAGCAAAATGCCACCTACGCCTTCCGCTGCTTGGAAGTATTTCAAGACATCATCCGATAAGAAGTCGCCGATCCAAGTGACTAATTAATGTGGCAACTTTAAAAGACTGACTGTTTAGTCTGTTAAACAGGTTCAAAGTGTGTTGTGGCTATGTACATAATTCGTTTAAGTTCTGATTTGTCATGTAATTATTTTGTCGTCATGCAATATTATGTTTCTCGTTCTATTATTGATGTACAATGTTAATAGTTTAAAAACAGTTTTTGTCATTCAATTTTAACAATAAAAAGTAATCAACAAAATCAGCTTCAAATTATCGACGGCAACTCTGTGTCAATATTTAGTCACTTCCGGTGCACTTCCAGTAAAAACAAAAGTAAAATTCATGGAGTAATGGTACGGTAAACAAAGTTGACTTTTTTTCCAACAGATGTTGACCGAATATCCGAATATTCGTTCGGAAGGATGACCGAATATTCGAATACCAAAATCGGTATTCGTTGCCATCCCTAGATAATACATTTAAAAATTGTTTTCAACTCAATTGAAATCCTTGAATAAATCTATCCCGGAAAAGCACGAGTTTAGAAAAACCCACTAATCACCCCGGTACAAACAACGCTCGTCCATTAAATCAACCAATGATAGCTTACTTTAAATTATAACGGTTGATACGATGTGTGATTTTGAAAGGATTATAAACATCCCGTCTGTAGATCTGCCGCGGAATCATATGGAATTCTATGGAAATCGTTAGATGGAATTCCGTGGAGTATTGGCACTAACTTTCCATCCGATTCCATGCAATCAATGGAAAAGTGAAAAAAAAACAGAAGAGGGACTTGATATGGGATGGAATTCCATAAAATGCCGTGGAATTCCATAGAATTCCGTGGCATTCCATAGAATGCCGTGGAATTCCATAGAATGCCGTGGAATTCCATAGAATGCCGTGGAATTCCATAGAATGCCATGGAATTCCATAGAACGCCGTGGAATTCCATAGAACGCCGTGGAATTCCATAGAATGCCGTGGAATTCCATAGAATGCCGTGGAATTCCGTGAAAAGCTATGGAATTTAATAAAAAGCTGGAATAAAATAGAAAAAAACAGATTATAGATTAAAGGCATTTCGTTGATTTTGAAAAACAAATGTGAATGTAACTAAAGGTTTCATCATAGAAGTTAAACAAGAACAAGATATAGCATCAATCATTAACCACACACGTGCAGTCACAGTACATATTCAAAAATGAGTGGTTTTACATTTTCATAAAGTACCTACTCTCTTAACCACAGGCATGCACACACACATTCAAAAACACATCCATAAACATGCACGCATATACAGGTGAGAAAAGAAAAACTTATAAAAGGCACAATATAAAACATAGAAGTAGAATTTTACATTTATCTTGTGACAAGTATACATCCTTTCTCACATATGTTCATAAACACACACAATTACATGCACACACACACATCACGCAGAATTGTTCTAGAGTTTTTTCTCATAAATTTTAACGTTCAACAACTGTTCCTTATTAATTCTAGAACACTTTTAGTATGATAACAGAAGTTCAGTTTTAGTTGATGTGTTCCAGTACAATTCTAGAAAAGTTCCGAAGGTTAACTTCAAATATTTAAGTCTGAAACCAACTTTCTAGAAAACAAATTCCCATGCAGACAGCCAGTATTCAAGTACTGAGCATAGTTAATAATAATACATAACAAATTAACAACTGTTGTAAATTTGTTATTTATTATACTATGCTCAGTACTGTTGAACACGGACTTTATTCAATTATCCAAGTTTCAAATTCCTAAATTAAAAAAAATATAATAAATTAAGACAAAAAACAAACACAAAATATAATTCACAAAATAAATAACTGGTCTTTTTTATACAAGAAGTAACCCAAATAAAACATGTCACCAGCCACAGACTGCCAGGCTTAACACAGAGGCTAGTTTTAAAAAATGTTTGTCCAAGTCTTCCACTGCCATTTTCCTTTTCTTCTGAGAATATTGAACACCAGTCACTGCCTCCGGGTTCTTTTTGGTATGAGGTACATTGTATACTGCTCACATGTGCTCTACAGAATAAAAAATCATAAAAATGTCTAAAGCAAAGAGTTATTTACATTCAAACTATAACAAGAGATTGCAAAGCAATATGGTCCCCTACCTGTTAAACTTCACTATTTTAAGTTTGTTAAATATATTTGTTGCCATAGCAACCAGAATTCTTGTATTATAAACAACATGAAATGACGTGCAAAATGTCCTTATTGTCATCTGTTCATGTTCCAAGTTTCATGAAAAAATACTTAGAACTTTTAAAGTTATCACAGGATCCAGAAAAGTGTAAGACAAAATACTTTCAGGTGGTTAACATTAAATAACTTATCTAGCCCAGGGCATGACAATATTTACCATGAATGTGTGGCCCTGTAAGTCCTCTAGGTGAATGCGCTTAAAGAGCGGCTTTGCTGTTGGATTATTTCCCTGCCAAACTCTGCAGTATCTTCCATCAACTGGTCAATGGTAATTAAAGCACATAATGAAAATGTATATGGAACGTAATTCATGAATTGTTTTAAATATTAAGTTGTTAAATGGTCTATAGAAAGAGAACTAAAAACGAAGTGAATACATCGCAAAGCACTAAGCATAACTTAATTTGTTGGTATGATTAGTACAAATTTATTATTGCTATAATTAGAATGATGTGTAATTCTATTGGTATGAAAATGCACACTCAGATACCTAAAAACCAATTCCATTGGTTTAATTTTTTATTTACAAGCAAATTCGTTGAATTGATATCCCCCGCCAATATGCTTCTGGACACATAAGAATTATATTTGACACTCAAACAAGCATTTTTTAAAGATACAAAGGGCCATAACCCCGTTTTTAACAGATGGTGTACAATGTCATTTGGCGTGCATTATCCTCTTATCCATATATATACTCGAACCAGGTTTCAATGAAATCCGCCAAAGCACTTCCAGGATATGGCCTTGGACACACAAAAAAGCATTTTTTCAAGATACAAAGGGCCATAACTCTGTTATTAACTAATGGTGTACAATGTCATTTGGCATGCATCATCCTCTTATCCATATACATACTCACACCAAGTTTCAGTGAAATCTGCCAAAGCACTTCCAAGATATGGCTATGGACGGGGGATAATAATAAACATTAACACCATTAATGAGCATAGAGTGCTCAACATGCACAGTACAAAACTTCCTTAGCCTCAGTTCTATAACCTTGCATGATAAAATTCCGATACTACATTCAACGTTATTAATTTCTCCACATAGGTCTTATTACTTCCTTTTTCAACCTGCAAACTCCACTAAATGAAAATTTGGGTGACAGCTGCTTAACTAATATTTGCCATACTAAAACCTCAAATATCACATAAAAAGGTCTACAATAATGTCATAAGAAGATTAAATTTAAAGGAATATTTATAAATAATAAAAATCACAAACCTTCAGTTGTTGTTCTATTCCTAGACAGACTGCTCAAACACTGTATGCATCACTCTTTAACAATATTTCATGTCACTTTCCAAATGATATAAATACATAAGTATTTTAAAAAAGTGTTTTTAATGGAAAAACTAATGAACTCTTCTGTTTGTTAAATTTCTTTAACTTTATTTTAACAAGTTAAACCAGTACATTTTCCACCATGTTTCATGTTTCAATCTAACAGGTAAACTTTCTGTATTTGAATTCAGCCAATTAGAAAAGGCTGTTATATCTTATAACCAATAGATTTGCAGCAAACATACCCAACATCTGACTCACTGCACAAGCTGGGCTTATCAGATAGATTGTTATTTGACAACCTGGACTGGCTGAGTTTGATATTGAGAAAAAACAGTGTGTATACCACATGGACAGGGTTAAGGAATTTAAACTTGTAGAAATTGCTTTGAAAGTAACAACTACTCCTACTTCTGCAGAACTACTACTTTAATTACTACAGCATCAACAACAACACCACCAACAACAACAGCAACAATAACAGCAGCAACAACAACAGCAGAAACAACAACAACAGCAGCAACAACAACAGCAGCAGCAACAACTGCTACTACTGCAACAACTGCTACTACTGCTACTTCTATTGCTACTACTATTGCTACAGAAACTGTTAATGCTACTACTTCTACTACTACTACTTACTGCTACTATATCAATTACTACAACAACAACACCTACTACAACAACAACAACTACTACTACTAATATAGCTACTACATCTACAACTACTACTACTACTGCTGCTGCTGCTATCGCTACTATGAAGTCTATTTGGCTATTTGTAAGTGTAAGGTGTTCTATATGTGTTCTTATTCCCCATTAGAACTTTTGTAGAACTTACTGGTTCTTAAAGCATTCTAGATGTGTTCTAGAACTAAATTTTAAAACATTTTTAGAAATTTCTTGACCATATTTTGTCCTTGAAATGTTCTAAAAAGGTTCTTGAAATTATTGGTACAGTTTAAGTCCTAAGTCATTTTCCACAAATGTTCTGGATTTATTCTAAAAAACTGTTTTGGAACAATTCCAGAACATACGTTTTAGAACACAAATATGGAACAGTTCCAGAACTGTTCCAATTTCTAGAACAAATTTATAATTATCTTTATTGCATTTTCTTTTAAATACAAAATACATGATGCAAATAAATTCATACATGTATTAAACTACAAATACATTTCAGACAACCAGCGAAAAATTTTCTAAGTTATTTTCCATTGATTTCCATCCAAAAAAATGTATAAGTTATTTTCCATAACGATTTCCGTTGATTAAAATGGCTAAGTCCAACTTTCCATGTGTTTTCCATACATTCCGTGGAAATGCATGGAATTTTAGTCGAGATTCCGTGGAATTCCATAACAGCTTCAGATGGAAAATTGGCAAGTGGATGGAATTCCATCAAATTCCATGGATTTCCATCGATTTCCGTAGAATTCCATAATATTTTCTATAGAATTCCGTAGAAAAGTGCTAATGACTATGGCAGATCTACAGACGGGATGGTGCCTATACCACATGACTTTTTAAGATCTGAGTTGGGAGAATAAAGCGCGACCCAGTTAACATTTTTAATGATGTCTTTTTAAATAAGTCACCATTTTTAATGGGATAAAGTGGACAGCCCGCTCAATCGTGAGAGTTTTCTATAGGTATCATGATCTTTTTAAACAAATAAGTATTTTTTCAGTAAAGTGCAACCGGGGCTTGTAATATGAAGTCCCCACACTGATCCGACATTTTTCTAACCATTCAAACGTGCGGTTGCACTTTACTGAAAAAATACTTATTTGTTTAAAAAGATCATGATACCTATAGAAAACTCTTACCAATGAGCAGGCTCTCCACTTTATCTCATTAAAAATGGTGAAATATTTAAAAAGAGAGCCTTAAAAATGTTAACTGGGTCGCGCTTTATTCTCACAACACAGAAAAAGTCACGTGGTATAGGCACCGTGATAAATGTGTCATGTTTATTTGTACCAGCAGATTAGTGGGTTTTTCCAAAAAGTAGCTTTTTCCGGGATACGTGTATTAGTTTGATAAAGAAGAAGTAAACCAGGAAATCCTCTGTATAAGTAACAGAAAAACGTTTAATCAATTACATGAAGCATTTCAATTACTGTTTTGAAATATGCTGACTGTCAGATAAGCCTATCAAATTGTAAAGAAAGTATGTTGACTTGTAAAGTGGCCAAGTCATGTTTTTGAAAATATGACACATTACATTTCTTGTAATGTCAGTTTTACTTAATGAGGCATTTAGGACCTAAACTATTGCATGCTTATTATATTAATATTGGGTTTTATTGGTGTCAAACACGCTCACTGGGTCAGCTTGACCTAGTTTTCACAATGTCATTCAGTTTTCACAAAGGCATTCAGTGTACTGCATGATGTGTCTGTATATCCTGGCTTGTTTAGGCGTTTTAGCTCACCTGAGCACAACATCCTCTTGGTGAGTTTTTGTGATCGACTTTTGTCAGTAGTGCATCGTCCTTCCTGCCTTGTCAACATTTACCTTAAAGTCACATGTATGGCCCAATCTTTATGAATCTTGTGAATCTTGGTCAGAACATTTTTCTTATGATAGCTTGGCTGAGTTCGAAAATGGTTCAGGTTTGTAGAAAAACATGGTCACCAAGGGGGGGGGGGGGGGGGGCGGCATTTTTCCTTATATGGGTATAGTGAAACCTTGTTAACACTAGAAGTCACATGTTTAGTGCAATCTAAATGAAACTTGGTTAGAAAAGACTTCTCAGTCGAGTTCTAAAATTCTGTGGGTTTGTTGAAAAACATTACCGCTCAATGAGGGGGGGGGGGGGGGGGGCCAGGGCATTTTATTATATGGCGAAAGTGAAAACTTGTAGACGCTATATTAGCAACATGTAATGGCCAATCCTCATGACACTTTGTCTGAACATTTGTCCCAATGAAATCTTGGCTGAGATTAAAACTGGGTCATCTGAGCTCAAAAATTAGGTCACTAGGTGAAATAAAAAAGCATGTTAATGCTCTTGTAGTCACTTTTGGTCCAATCCTCATGAATCAGCTTACACTTCAGGGTTTTTTTTGGCCCGATTTTAAAGCCGAAATTCGGCTATGTTCCCAATCCCAAAAAGTATACTTTTTTCCCAAAATGTGGCAAAAAATTCCCAATTTCCAAAAAAAAAAAATTTTTTTTTTTTTTTAGAAAGTGTCTAATGCGTTTTTTATCTCAATTTTAATTCAATTACATCTAACAAAGTATTACATGATTTTGTTCTTTTAATTTGAATGATTATAAAGAGTTATAGCAAATTTAGTATTTCCCTAATCAGTGGACTTTTCATTTGGAATAAAAAGGCTAATGAATTTCATGAAAATGCCGACAAAATTCCCAATTCCAAAGCCATGGGCTATCTTCCCAAAAAGTGGGAAAAAAAACTTGCACTTTTTATGCCCCCTTTCGAAGAAAAGGGGGCATATAGTGATCGGACTGTCCGTTTGTCCGTCCGTCTTTCCGTCACACTTTGTGTTTAGGTTTTGAAAAATGCTCATATCTTCTATGTCCCTTGAGATATAAACTTCATATTTCGTATGCATGTGTATATAAACAAGGCCTCTCCATACCCACAAAAAATTTTACCCCTGTGACCTTGACCTTGAACTTAGGGTCCGCGTTTAGGTTTCAAAATCTGCATTTAGGTTTCGAAAAATGCTCATAACTTCTATGTGCCTTAAGATATATCCTTCATATTTGGTATGCAAGTGTATATGGACAAGGCCTTTCCATACGCACACAAATTTCGACCCCTGTGACCTTGACCTTGAACTTAGGGTCCGCGTTTAGGTTTTGAAATCTGCGTTTAGGTTTCGAAAAATGCTCATAACTTCTATGTCCCTTGAGATATAACCTTCATATTTGGTATGCATGTGTATATAAACAAGGCCTTTCCATACGCTCAAAAATTTTACCCCTGTGACCTTGACCTTGAACTAAGGGTCCGCTTTTAGGTTTCAAATCTGCGTTTAGGTTTCTAAAAATGCTCATAACTTCTATGTCCCTTGAGATATAACCTTCATATTTGGTATGCATGTGTATATGGACAAGGCCTTTCCATACGCACACAATTTTTGACCCCTGAGACCTTGACCTTGAACTTAGGGTCCGCGTTTAGGTTTCCAAATCTGCGTTTAGGTTTCAAATAATGCTCATAACTTCTATGTCCCTTGAGATATAGCCTTCATATTTGGCATGCATGTGTATATGGACAAGGCCTTTCCATAGGCACACAAATTTTGATCCCTGTGACCTTGACCTTGAACTTAGGGTCCGCGTTTAGGTTTAAAAATCTGTATTTATGTTTCGAAAAATGCAAATAACTTCTATGTCCCTTGAGAAATAACCTTCATATTTGGTATGCAGGTGTATATGGACAAGGCCTTTCTACACGCACACAAATTTTGACCCCTGTGACCTTTACCTTGAACTAAGGGTCCGCGTTTAGGTTTCGAAATCTGCGTTTAGGTTTTGAAAAATGCTTATAACTTCTATCAAAGCCTTTATAGGGGGCATAACGCATCCTATGGTGACAGCTCTTGTTCAGAATAGTCTAGTTCCTTTGGGTCGCAGGTGAATGCCTCAGGTCCAATGACCCTCTTGTTATTTATCTTTCAGATATTTTACAACATTGCATGTCATGTCACAACTATTAAGCATGTGAAAGTTGGTCAGATGTATGTATAATTCTTCATGTTCATTTAAGTCTGATACACCAGTTTGTTGTGCCCTGGCAAGAGGATAGAGGGAGAAATTCTTCCTTCCTTGATGAATATAATTGAAGACAGGGTTTTGTTGTGGTTTATGTTCAATTAAGTGTACGCTCGCTTTTCCTAAATAGCCCAAGCTAAACTTCCAACCCAAATGTTCACCTCGATGTCTGGTAATACTAAATGTGCATCAACTCTGTTTCACTGTTTATGCTTCAGGTACCGGTATTCAATTGAAACTGTACACATGTGTTCAAGATCATTTGTAAGGTTACTTTGCAAGTTCCATAACACTGACCTGCAATTCAGCAGACTTAAAGGGATCTTTTCACCTTTTGGTAAATTGACAAAATTGAAAAAAAGTTGTTTTAGATTAGAAAGTTTTCGTTTTAGTTATGATATTTGTGAGGAAACAGTAATACTGAACATTTACCATGGTCGAATATAGACATTATATGCATCTTTTGACGATTTAAAAACCTGAAAATTATAAAGCGTTGCAAGATTGCTTATATAAGCTATAAAATACGTCTCTCATACATACTTGGCAGGATGGCCGATTGGTCTAATTGGTTTTTACTTCAGGACTCCGGGGTCACTGGTTTGAGCCCTGCTGCGGCTACTTTTTATGTCCCCCACTATAGTAGTGGGGGACATATTGTTTTTGCCCTGTCTGTTGGTTGGTTGGTCTGTTGGTTGGTTGGTTGGTCTGTTGGTTGGTTTGCGCCAACTTTAACATTTTGCAATAACTTTTGCTAGATTGAAGATAGCAAATTCATATTTGGCATGCATGTGTATCTCATGGAGATGCACATTTTGAGTGGTGAAAGGTCAAGGTCATCCTTCAAGGTCAGAGGTCAAATATATGTGGCCCAAATCGCTTATTTTATTAATACTTTTGCAATATTGAAGATAGCGAATTGATATTTGGCATGCATGTGTATCTCATGGAGCTGCACATTTTGAGTGGTGAAATGTCAAGGTCATCCTTCAAGGTCAGAGGTCAAATGTATGTGGCTCAAATCGCTTATTTTATGAATACTTTTGCAATATTGAAGATAGCAACTTGATATTTGGATGGCATGTGTATCTCATGGAGCTGCACATTTTGAGTGGTGAAAGGTCAAGGTCATCCTTCAAGGTCAAATATATGGGACAAAAATGCTCATGTAATGTCACTTCTGCAATATTGAAGCTATCAATTTTATATTTAAAATGCGTGTGTATCTCAAGGAGCTGCACATTTTGAGTGGTGAAGGGTCAAGGTCAATGCCATCCTTCAAGGTCAAACGTCATATAGGGGGACATTGTGTTTCATAAACACATCTTGTCTTTTCCTTTTTTAAATTTTATTCTATATGTTTTACTGGAGCTTTTTAGATCCAATGTTTACATTTATCAATATAAAGCATTTAATGACAAACTTCAAAACATGCCAAAATCTTAGGCCCCTTTAACCTGTGCCCGTCATTACTATATATCTCTATCACTACTTAAGGTATTGTAATAAAGCGTTCGTAAGTGTCCAGGGTCTCTATGTTCATTCAAAGACAAATACATACAACGGCAACAAGATTTTCAGCGGAATAATTCCTCCTTTTGTATGTATACAATTGTGTGTGCAAGATGAAGTTTAGGTTCAAATTTGTGTAGAATAAGTACATATCTCTGTGACAAATTTTCAATTGAAACTTCACTCCTGTCTTTAGTTTATTCATCTTAGGTCATTGGCCAAGGCCCATAAAGAACAGCTCACGCAAAATTATGAACTGCAATTTTGCAGAATTATGCCCCATTTTATATGTAAAAATTCGGTTTAACATTTGTTTTCAACAACTCTTTATTTCTGTATTTACTACAGATATTCTTTTGTTTGTCATTATATGTGGTCACTGATCTAGCGCCAAAACACTTATTTGTAATTTAATATAATAATTCCTCGTTTGTACGTGCACAATTCATATGAAGGTTTGTGTTTACTAAGAATAACTTAAGTTTCCATCAACCAATTTTGATGGAACTTTTAATATGACTAGCCTGCTTGAAAACCCGTCATATGGGCCAGTTGGATCAAGGTCATTGTTTGCTCAAATTAGATTTAGAGTCTTAAATCTTGTTAGAATGGAGAAATTTCTATAACAATTTTGGGCCTTTCAAATCCTTGGTTCTTAAAATAGAATAAATACATTTCAATCCATTATAAGACATGGTTGAGAGGACTGGACTAGGGTCAGCCATTGGACCTGTACCTACTTCAACCTGTTATAAGACATGGTTGAGAGGACTGGACTAGGGTAAGCCATTTGACCTGTACCTACTTCAACCTGTTATAAGACATGGTTGAGAGGACTGGACTAGGGTAAGCCATTTGACCTGTACCTACTTCAACCTGTTATAAGACATGGTTGAGAGGACTGGACTAGGGTAAGCCATTTGACCTGTACCTACTTCAACCTGTTATAAGACATGGTTGAGAGGACTGGACTAGGGTAAGCCATTTGACCTGTACCTACTTCAACCTGTTATAAGACATGGTTGAGAGGACTGGACTAGGGTAAGCCATTTGACCTGTACCTACTTCAACCTGTTATAAGACATGGTTGAGAGGACTGGACTAGGGTAAGCCATTTGACCTGTACCTACTTCAACCTGTTATAAGACATGGTTGAGAGGACTGGACTAGGGTCAGCCATTTGACCTGTACCTACTTCAACCTGTTATAAGACATGGCTGAGAGGACTGGTGTTATGGAGCATTTTCAATGTGGAGATTTGGTCTGGCCCACATAAATTGACATTAATTTCCATAATTATCACTGCCTCAGTGGTGTAGCTGACCTTGTTTGTTTTAACTCTTACATATTCAATTTTAGGCAAGGAGAATATGAAAAGGAACATTATGTTCACTGCTGACATAAGACAGTACAAATCTAACAAAATATTATAAGTTTTATTATTCTTTATTGGGAAAAAAAGTTATTAATGAGAAATAATCAATACTTAACCGAATGTTATATTGATGGTCTAAGATATAGTGTATTATATTTGTATGTTTTTCTTATATGTACTTTTTAAAAATAATGCTTATTTTTAATATTATTTTAAACTGATTTTAATGGTTGGTAATGGAAGACACTAAAACTAGATCCAATAAACTCTGACATTTCACATTTAACAAGAAAGCTGTTAAAAACTCACTAAAGCTTGAAGTCAGGTTCATGAATGCATTGTTTGTAAAAAATGAAATCAATGAAGCATTGACTCTTTCGACTGAAAACAATGCCAAAACAACTTAAGCAAAAGCCCCATAAAATTGACTATTGTCCAAATTGAAGGTTTAGAAAAGATATTGATTGGTGTCTCCTTAAACTGTGTCTAGGATCATAAATCACAAATTCTTTCATTATATTTTGTTATGTCATAGTGGCATTATGTTGGGCTGTATTTAAATGCAGTATTGACTTGTTATACCCCCACAAACGAAAATTAGGGGGGTATATAGGAGTGAACTTGTCTGTCTGTATGTCTGTCTGTCGGTCTGTCTGTCGGTAGGTCGGTCCGTATTAAGTGTCCGCTTTCTAATTCAAGTTGTTTTTATCCGATCTTCACCAAACTTGGTCAGATGTTGTATCTAGATGATGTCTAGGTCAAGTTCGAATATGGGTCATGCCGGTGTAACAGGCCATTTTTCCTTCCCTGGCCACTTTTTCCCCGGGGAAAAAAGGGACTAGTCCATTTTTTCCCCGGGGAAAAAGTGGCCTAGGCCAATTCTTCCCCCCCCTAGTCCAATTCTTCCCCCCCTGATTTTTCATTTAATATATCTTTCTGTCTACACCTTTCGTCCAGTTTTTCCCCCCTGGCCAGTTTTTCCCCCCTAACATGTAAAAGTAGTTTTAATATCAGAGGTTGATTGAGAGTTGCTAAAACTGCCTCCACACCCTTATCTTTTATTTTACTTATCTTTTACATTTATATTTCACTTTTCTTCCAGTTTTTCTCCCCTGGCCAGTTTTTCCCCCCTACCATGTACAAGTAGTTTTAACAACAGAATTTGATCCAGAGTTGCTAAAACTGCCTCCACCCCCTTATCTTTTATCTTACTTATCTTTTACATTTATTCTTCACTTTTCGGACAGTTTTTCCCCCCATGGCAAGTTTTTCCCCCTTAACATGTAAAAGTAGTTTTAACAACAGAATTTGATTGAGAGTTGCTTAAACTGCCTCAACCCCCTTATCTTTTATTTTACTTCTATTTTACATTTTTTCTTCACCTTTCTGCAAATTCCCCCCCCCCCCCCTGAAAATTGGTAAGAATGTTCATCTCAATGAAATCTAGGTTAAGTTAGGGAAAGTGGGTCATGTGTGTTCCAAAACTAGGTCACCAGACCAAATCACAGAAACGGTTAGTTAACACTCCAGAGGTCACTTTTCATACCAATCTTCATGAAAATTGGTCAGAACCTTCATCTCAATGAAATATAGGTTGAGTTTGAAAGTAGGTGATAGGTAGTTAAAAACTAGGTCATTAGGTCAAATTATAGAAAACTTTCGTTAACTCTCTAGATGTCATATTTTCTTCCTGATCTTCATGAAAATGGGTCACAATGTCCATCTCTATCAAATCATTACCTGAGTTTGGAAGTTGGTCATGTGCAGGCAAAAGCTAGGTTACAACTAAGTCAAATCATACAAAATGTTTGTTTGCAATCTAGAAGGAGTTTCAGGACCCTCTTGTTCATTCACTTTTAGGCCATTTTTCCCCCTTGGCCAGTTTTTCCCCCCTACCATTTGGTTTCGTTCCAAAGACCACTTTTACACTTAATTTTATCTTTTGACAATTACTTTGGGGGGCGAGGGGGGAATTGGCCGAGGGGAGAAAAATGGCCAAGAGTCATGTTGCTATTAATTCTTTAAGTAGGGGGAGGGGGAAATTGGCGAAGGGAAGAAAAAAAAATTAAGAGTCATGTTGCTATTAATTCTTAGGAAGGGAGGGGGGAAAGATTGGCCGAGGGGCGAAAAAAGTGCCAAGAGTCATGTTGCAATTAATTCTTTAAGTAGGTGGAAAATTTGGCCAAGGGGCCCCGTCTGTAGATCTGCCGTGGAATCATATGGAATTCTATGGAAATCGTTAGATGGAATTCCGTGGAGTATTGGCACTAACTTTCCATCCGATTCCATGCAATCAATGGAAAAGTGAAAAAAAACAAGGGAGGGACTTGATATGGGATGGAATTCCATAAAATGCCGTGGAATTCCATAGAATTTCGTGGCATTCCATATAATGCCGTGGAATTCCATAGAATGCCGTGGAATTCCATAGAATGTCGTGGAATTCCATAGAATGCCGTGGAATTCCATAGAACGCCGTGGAATTCCATAGAATGCCATGGAATTCCATAGAATGCCGTGGAATTCCATAGAATGCCGTGGAATTCCATAGAATTATATGGAATTCCGTGAAAAGCTATGGAATTTAATAAAAAGCTGGAATAAAGTAGAAAAAAAACAGATTAAAGATCAAAGGCATTTCATTGATTTTGAAAAACAAATGTGAATGTAACTAAAGGTTTCATCATAGAAGTTAAACAAGAACAAGATCTGGCATCAATCATTAACCACACACATGCAGTCACAGTACATATTCAAAAATGAGTGGTTTTACATTTTCATAAAGTACCAACTCTCTTAACCACAGGCATGCATGCACACATTCAAAAACACATCCATAAACATGCACGCATATACAGGTGAGAAAAGAAAAACTTATAAAAGGCACAATATAAAACATAGAAGTAGAATTTTACATTTCTCTTATGACAAGTATACTTCCTTTCTCACATATGTTCATAAACACACACAATTACATGCACTGTCACACATCACGCACAATTGTTCTAGAGTTTTTTCTCATAAATTTTAACGTTCAACAACTGTTCCTTTTTAATTCTAGAACACTTTCAGTATGATAACAGAAGTTCAGTTCTAGTTGATGTGTTCCAGTACAATTCTAGAAAAGTTCCGAAGGTTAACTTCAAATATTTAAGTCTGAAACCAACTTTCTAGAAAACAAATTCCCATGCAGACAGCCAGTATTCAAGTACTGAGCATAGTTAATAATAATACATAACAAATTAACAACTGTTGTAAATTTGTTATTTATTATACTATGCTCAGTACTGTTGAACACATACTTTATTCAATTATCCAAGTTTCAAATTCCTAAATTAAAAAAACAAACAAATAAATTAAAACAAAAAACAAACACAAAATACAATTCACAAAATAAATAACTGGTCTTTTTTATACAAGAAGTAACCAAAATAAAACATGTCACCAGCCACAGACTGCCAGGCTTAACACAGAGGCTAGTTTTTAAAAATGTTTGTCCAAGTCTTCCACTGCCATTTTCCTTTTCTTCTGAGAATATTGAACACCAGTCACTGCCTCCGGGTCCTTTTTGGTATGAGGTACATTGTATACTGCTCACATGTGCTCTACAGAATAAACAAGGGACAAAATTGTCACAAAACCAGGTTTTCATTGTGAAAAAAAAATCTGATAAAGGGAGAAAACTCAAACTGAACTTTTGAAATGAACAAACAAAATTAACCCCCTTTGTAAGTTTGTTTTTAAAAAAAATCTATTTTTAGTCGTGGCGACCTTGACATTGGAGATATTGACGTGATTCTTTCATGCGACACACCGTCCCATGATGGTGAACAAATGTGCCAAATTATTTTAAAATCTCACAATGAATGACATAGTTATGGCCAGGACAAGCTCATTTATGGCCATTTTTGACCTTTGAACTCAAAGTGTGACCTTGACCTTGGAGATATCAACGTAATTATTTCGCGCGACACACCGTCCAATGATGGTGAACAAATGTGCCAAATGATTTTAAAATCTGACAATAAACGACATAGTTATGGCCCGGACAAGCTTGTTCCGCCCGCCCGCCAGCCCGTCAGCCAGCCCGCCCACATTCGCCAATCTAATAACCAGTTTTTTCTTTCGGAAAACCTGGTTAAAAATCATAAAAATGTCTAAGCTTAAGCAAAGAGTTATTTACATTCTAACTATAACAAGAGATTGCAAAGCAATATGGTCCCCTACCTGTTAAACTTCACTATTCTAAGTTTGTTAAATATATTTGTTGCCATAGCAACCAGAATTCTTGCATTATAAACAACATGAAATAACGTGCAAAATGTCCTTATTGTCATCTGTTCATGTTTCAAGTTTCATGAAAAAATACTTAGAACTTTTAAAGTTATCCCAGGATCCAGAAAAGTGTAACTGACTTAGACCAATATATTGAATTCCAAAAAGACAAAATACTTTCAGGTGGTTAACATTAAATAACTTATCTAGCCCAGGGCATGACAATATTTACCATGAATTTGTGGCCCTGTAAGTCCTCTAGGTAAATGCGCTTAAAGAGCCGCTTTGCTGTTGGATTCTTTCCCTGCCAAACTCTGCAGTATCTTCCATCAACTGGTCAATGGTAATTAAAGCACATAATGAAAATGTATAGGGAACGTAATTCATGAATTGTTTTAAATTTTAAGTTGTTAAATGGTCTTTAGAAAGAGAACTAAATACGAAGTGAATACATCGCCAAGCAATAAGCATAACCTAATTTGTTGGTTATGACTAGTACAAATTTATTATTGCTATAATTAGAATGATGTGTAATTCTATTGGTATGAAAATGCACACTCAGATACCTAAAAACCAATTCCATTGGTTTAATTTTTTATTTACAAGCAAATACGTTGAATTGATATCCCCCGCCAATATGCTTCTGGACACATAACTATTATATTTGACACTCAAACAAGCATTTTTTAAAGATACAAAGGGCCATAACCCCGTTTTTAACAGATGGTGTACAATTCCATTTGGCGTGCATCATCCTCTTATCCATATATATACTTGAACCAGGTTTCAATGAAATCCGCCAAAGCACTTCCAGAATAAGGCCTTGGACACATAAAAAAGTATTTTTTCAAGATACAAAGGGCCATAACTCTGTTATTAACTAATGGTGTACAATGCCATTTGGCATGCATCATCCTCTTATCCATATACATACTCATACCAAGTTTCAGTGAAATCTGCCAAAGCACTTCCAAGATATGGCTACGGACGGATGGAAAGACGGACAGACGGAAGGATGGAAGGACGGACAGACAACGCCAAAACAACATCGCTCCGCCTATGACGGGGGAAAATAATAAACATAAACACCATTAATGAGCATTGAGTGCGCAACATGCACAGTACAAAACTTCCTTAGCCTCAGTTCCATAACCTTGCATGATAAAATTCCGATACTACATTCAACGTTATTAATTTCTCCACATAGGTCTTATTAATTTCTTTTTTCAACCTGCAAACTTCACTAAGTGAAAATTTGGGTGACAGCTGCTTTTAAACTAATATTTGCCATACTAAAACCTCAAATATCACATAAAAAGGTCTACAATAATGTCATAAGAAGATTAAATTTAAAGGAATATTTGGAAATAATAAAAATCACAAACCTTCAGTTGTTGTTCTATTCCTAGACAGACTGCTCAAACACTGTATGCATCACTCTTTAGCAATATTTCATGTCACTTTCCAAATGATATAAATACATAAGTATTTTAAGAAAGTGTTTTTAATGGAAAAACTAATGAACTCTTCTGTTTGTTAAATTTCTTTAACTTTATTTTAACAAGTTAAACCAGTACATTGTCCACCATGTTTCATGTTTCAATCTAACAGGTAAACTTTCTGTATTTGAATTCAGCCAATTAGAAAAGGCTGTTATATCTTATAACCAATAGATTTGCAGCAAACATACCCAACATCTGATGCACAACACTTGCTGACCTTATCAGATAGATTGTTATTTGACAACCTGGACTGGCTGAGTTTGATATTGAGAAAAAACAGTGTGTATACCACTTGGACAGGGTTAAGGAATTTAAACTTGTAGAAATTGCTTTGAAAGTAACAACTACTCCTACTTCTGCAGAACTACTACTTTAATTACTACAGCATCAACAACACCATCACCAACAACAGCAACAATAACAGCAGCAACAACAACAGCAACAGCAGCAACAACAACAGCAGCAACAACAGCAGCAGCAACAGCAGCAACAACTGCTACTACTGCAACAACTGCTACTACTGCTACTTCTATTGCTACTACTATTGCTACAGAAACTGTTAATGCTACTACTTCTACTACTACTACCACCACAACCTCCACTGATATAAAAAAACACTATTGCTACTAAATCAATTGCTACAACAACGACACCTACTACAACAACAACAACTACTACTACTAATACAGCTACTACATCTACAACTACTACTACTACTGCTGCTGCTGCTGTCGCTACTATGAAGTCTATTTGGCTATTTGTAAGTGTAAGGTGTTCTATATGTGTTCTTATTCCTCATTAGAACTTTTGTAGAACTTACTGGTTCTTAAAGCGTTCTAGATGTGTTCTAGAACTACATTTTAAAACTTTTTAGAAATTTCTTGACCATATTTTGTCCATGAAATGTTCTAAAAAGGTTCTTGAAATTATTGGAACAGTTTCAGTCCTAAGCGGTTTTCCACAAATGTTCTGGATTTATTCTAAAAAAACTGTTTTGGAACAATTCCAGAACATACATTTTAGAACACAAATATGGAACAGTTCCAGAACTGTTCCAATTTCTAGATCAAATTTATAATTATCTGTATTGCATTTTCTTTTAAATACAAAATACATGATGCAAATAAATTCATACATGTATTAAACTACAAATACATTTCAGACAACCAGCGAAAATTTTCTAAGTTATTTTCCATTGATTTCCATCCCAAGAAAATGTATAAGTTATTTTCCATAACGATTTCCGTTGAAAAAAATGGCTAAGTCCAACTTTCCATGGTGTTTTCCATACATTCCGTGGAAATGCATGGAATTTTAGTCGAGATTCCGTGGAATTCCATAACACCTTCAGATGGAAAATTGGCAAGTGGATGGAATTCCATCAAATTCCATGGATTTCCATCGATTTCCGTAGAATTCCATAATATTTTCTATGGAATTCCATAGAAAAGTGCTAATGACTATGGCAGATCTACAGACGGGGCCCGGGGGAAAGATTGGCCTGGGCCATTTTTTCCCTGGGGGAAAAAACAGCCTAAGCCAATCTTTCCCCGGGGAAAAACTGGCCGGGGGAAAAAATTGACCGCTACACCGGGTCAAAAACTAGGTCACGGGGTCACTTAGTGCGTTTTAAACATTGAGCATGGTGTCAACTCTCTAATTCAAGTAGTTTTCATATGATCTTCTTCACCAAACTTGGTCAGAAGTTTTATCTAGATGATCTTAAGACCAAGTTCGAACATGGGCCATACCAGATCAAAAACTAGGTCACAGGGTCACTTTGTATGTTTTACACATTCAGCATGGTGTCTGCTCTCCAATTCAAGTAGTTTTCATCCGATCTTCACCACTGAGTTTGTTGGAAGTTGTATCTAGATGATGTGTAGGTCAAGTTCGAACATGGGCCATGCTGGGTCAAAAACTAGGACGAGGGGTCACTTAGTGCGTTTTAAACATTGAGCATGGTGTCCACTGTTTTTTGTGAAGACAACATGCACAATATTCTGTGTCAATGCGTCATGAGGGGGCATTTGTCACGTCTTTGGCAAAGCTCTAGTTGTAGTATTTTTGTCAGCCATAAATGGGTTGGATATTGATCTCTACTTTCTGATTTTAGATATTTACATATAAAAAGTATAAGAACATTAACAAACGACTACCGTAATCACTCTAAGTTTACGGACACTTAAAGTTTTCCGACACCCCCTTTTTTAGCCAAAATAATTATTTTTCATGACTCTATATTTTCTGACACAAGGGTTGATTGATTGATTGTTTTTTATTCAGGTTTAAAACACACAATATACAAGTTATCATTCAAATTTACATAACAATTTTAACTAAAAGTATTTGCAAAATTAAAAGTATTTGTGAGATTGCTGCTGATTTAAACCTATGGTATAAAAGCTGTCCTAAAATAAAATGAAATAAGATTGTTCAATGAAAAGGAACGCAAAAGTGCGATTAAATAAAAAAAGTCTTCACCTCAAATTAGATTTGAAGGGAACAGATGAGCAACTGCCTCACACTTAAAATATGATTTAATGATACTCTTATGGTATATAAAATATTGCTTGATTATCACAGTTAAACATGTCACATATGTTGTTATCACAGATTTTCAGCACAGACTAGTAATTTGATATATTATAGAAACAAATTCACAGCTTTAGGGGCACTTAGTATGCAAAATGAAATAACTTATACATTATAGTTTAAAAACCTAGGATTGCCCATGAAAGCTCGAAAGCTTATTTCCAATGGGGTCCAGTTTAGGTTATACTTACTATAATATAATACTGTGTGAAAGTTATACACAATGAAGTCCCTGATAATTTGAGTACACATGTAAGTTGTTACAATCATGTTTCTATAATATATTTGCCATGATGACCTATAGAGCATAAATAATCTAAAAAATACAATTATAGTATTTTAGCTAAGCACAATAGATGGTTCTTAACAGCTAATTTGTACTTATGTTTATTATCATTTTTTATGCTCCCCCAAAATTTATTTTGAAAGGAGCATATAGTCGCCGCTTCGTCTGTCCGTCCGTGTGTCCGTCCGTGCACTTTTTGTCCGGGCTATTTCTCAGCAACTAATGACCTGAATTCAATGAAACTTTATGGGAAGCTTCACTACCAAAAGGAGATGTGCATATTATCAGAGGGTTCTGGTCGGACGATTTTTCACAGAGTTATGGCCCTTTGAAAAAAAAAATCTATAAAAAAATTCTTGTCCCCCCAACTACTGTGCCCTCAAGACGTTTCCTTTTATTTGAATATATAGTGCAATATTGTGACAAAAAAAAAACTTTGGGGAGCATCACCCGTCTCCCACGGTTTCTTGTCTTTATTAGTCACCTACCGGTTTCACCGGAGGGGACTTATGGTTTTGTCTCTGTCCGTCACACTTTTCTGCATCCTGCGATATCTTTAAAAGTTCTTAATATTTTTTCATGAAACTTGGAATATGGATAGATGGCAATGTGGACATTATGCACGTCATTTCATTTTGTTCCTACGTCAAAAATTGTGGTTGCTATGACAACAAATAGACTACAAATAGTGCTGAAAATGGTGTTTTTTTCTGGATCCTGCGATAACTTTAAAAGTTCTTAATATTTTTTCATGAAACTTGGAACATGGATAGATGGCAATATGGACATTATGCACGTCATTTCATTTTGTTCCTACGTCAAAAATTGTGGTTGCTATGGCAACAAATAGACTAGAAATAGTACTGGAAATGGTGTTTTTTTCTGGATCCTGCGATAACTTTAAAAGTCCTTAATATTTTTTCATGAAACTTGGAACATGGATAGATGGCAATATGGACATTTTGCACGTCATTTCATTTTGTTCCTACGTCAAAAATTGTGGTTGCTTTGGCAACAAATAGACTAAAAATAGTGCTGAAAATGGTGTGTTTTTCTGGATCCTGCGATAACTTTAAAAGTTCTTAATATTTTTTCATGAAACTTGGAACATGGATAGATGGCAATATGGACATTATGCACGTCATTTCATTTTGTTCCTACGTCAAAAATTGTAGTTGCTATGGCAACAAATAAAAAAAATATTTTGACAATGGTGAAATTTCTGACAATGGTGGAGCTGATAGGGGACTTTTCTTGCTTGGCAATAGTCTTGTTGTATCTGGCAAAGCATTCCAATCACTAATTGCACTGTATTAAAAGGTAACATTTCCTTTACCATGGCATTTGGGCATTCTAAAATTGTTTGTGTTTGCGCTTGTTAGTCCCCTACCGGTTTCACCGGAGGGGACTTATGGTTTTGTATCTGTCCGTCCGTCAGTCCTTCACACTTTTCTGGATCCTGCGATAACTCTAAAAGTTCTTAATATTTTTTCATGAAACTTTGAATATGGATAGATGGCAATATGGACATTATGCACGTCATTTCATTTTTTCCTTATCAAAAATTGTGGTTGCTATGGCAACAAATAGACTAGAAATACTGCTGAATTTTTTTTTTTTCTGGATCCTGCGATAACTCTAAAAGTATTTAATATTTGTTCATGAAACTTGGAACATGGATAGATGGCAATATGGACATTATGCATGTCATTTCATTTTGTTCATACATCAAAAATTGTGGTTGCTATGGCAACAAATAGACTAGAAATAGTGCTGAAAATGGTGTTCTTTTCTGGATCCTGCGATAACTCTAAAAGTTCTTAATATTTTTTCATGAAACTTGGAATATGGATAGATGGCAATATGGACATTATGCACGTCATTTCATTTTGTTCCTACGTCAAAAATTGTGGTTGCTATGGCAACAAAAGGACTAGAAATACTGCTGAAAATGGTGTTTTTTTCTGGATCTTGCAATATTTTTAAAAGTTTTGAATATTTTTTCATGAAACTTGAAACATGGATAGACGGCAATATGGACATTATGCACGTCATTTCATTTTGTTCCTATGTGACAAGCTTTCATCTTTTCAAAAATGCACCCACAGCCGAGTTCTGGCACCCGATATGCAGTGCTCTTGTTTCTTTAGGTTTAGGTTTTTGAACATTGTAAAATGTTTAACTGTTACATCTTTTTCCTGGTCCACTATTTTATCATTGATGATGGGGGCGCAGAAAAAATATTGTGAGATGACATCACTGCACCGATTTAACACATTATTAAAGGGGCATATCCATGATACTTTTGCGATTAACACATACAGTTGAAACTGACCTAACGGCCACTTGAGAATAATGGTCAACTGCAGACAACGGTCAGTCTGGATTCCCCCCAATGAAAATCACTCTAAATTACACTTGAGAATAACGGTCAATCGGCCATAATGGCCAACGGCCTTTATATTCCACTCGAAAAGTTTTGTTTGAACTGAAAACAATGGTCACATGACATTTGTTTTCGAGTCGCGAAAATTAAAAACACAACACATCATTTGTCCGTCTATTTTGCGGATAAAGCATGTGATAGCGGTTATTGCCTTTTATAATTCTATGACCAAAAGTCGTGCTTGAACTGAAAACAATGGTCATGTGTCAGTCATTTCGAGTCGCGAAAATTAAGAACAAAAACAAAACAGGTGCAAGTAACAATAAGAATGTGTATTAGTAGCAATTATCGGCTGCATTCATAACGACAAAGCATGAGCAGATGACGAAGTCAATAAATCTTTATAGCTGATAATGTGTTAAAAACAACACTAAGCTGGCGAGTGTTGTTATAAGAAGGCGATAAATGGATTAGTTATCGTCTATTCAGGAAAATGTAAAATGAATTGCAACTTTTATAACAAACTAAATATTTTCAAAAAGATTTTGGCATCTTTTTCTTTGAATAAGACAGATTTTGTTATACTGTGCTGTCGGTTTATGACAATCTGCTTTTATATTTGTTCAGACGTGACGTCAATGACACGTGATAATCTTTATTTAAAAATTCATCCCAATGAATGTAATACAAACTGTCAGATTTATTAAATGAACGTACTATCGGTTTATGACAGTGAATCCGCTTTTAAACTTGTTCGGTCGTGACTTCAATGGCAAGTAGCAAGCTTTATTTACTGAATTAACAAGATGCATGAGTAAACAATTATACTAGCGTTTATAAAGTCATTGATTTAGTTTATGAAATTAAATAAATTTATAAGATATCATTCTGTATTTTCATTGTAAGTTAATTATGTTATTATCCTTAGTTATCGGTAATGAGCCTTTGTTTCACACTTTATGCAAACGACTGGGTGGGGAAACGATGTAGCTATACTACCAAATGACCAACCATCTAAAAATTGTGATCCGAAAACAACGGTCACCTGTGGACAACAGCCACTTTGGACATTTCCCTTGACTGACCGCTGTTCTCAGGTTAGACTGTATATATTTAAATATTTATGTTCCCTCTTTCAAAGCAGCTGAGCATCTAGTAATAATTTTATATTGATCAACTGGTTAATGAAAAAATGTATTCCAAGCCAAACATGATTTATTTGTTACACGCTTCCAGTGGGTTTAAACTGGGGCCTACAAAAATAGCCTTCTTCTGTCATGTTCATTTCATTTATCACAAGTTTATCACTACTTTTGATTTACCAAGGCTACTAATTTCTCTTCAGATTAGTTAATTTCAAATCCAAATGTTATGTTCCATTTCAAAAACAAGACATTTGTGTCTTGCAACCTTTTAATGCATTCTTTATCAACGATAATCTTATCATCTTATGTTATAAATTAATATACCACATAAAGAGTCAATATGCCCCTTAAAATTATGTGATCAATGGTAAATTAAAATGTAGAAACTATTGAACCAACCAAAACGCTTGATTTTAGGTTTTAAAGCAACCTTACACCTGCTCAATGCCTACATGATCGATTCAGTGAAAACTGATACGCTATTTACTGGTTTCAATATCATGTGATAGTCGGTTTACATAGTTACATTGTTTACTTGTAACGCAAAGACTCCGGGGCCGCATATTAGAAGAGAGATCATAGCTTTCTTAGCTATATATCCGATCTGTTTTTGTTTAAGATAAAATCTTTAAATAAAGATAAATTTTTAAGCAGCATCTGTGTGTGTGTGTGAATAGGTTTCTATATTGACAGTGATACATTGAGTATTTTTACTTGCATTTAGGAAGTGCAGTTTGTGTGTAACTTTTAACGTCAAACAATGGGGCAGGGTGCATCATTTTCTCAGTCTGATATTGAGAAGGGTTGTGATTTTGTCCCTGACTCCTTGTGTAGTACCTGCAAAGAAAAAAACAGCGTGATTCTTGCAGAGTTTTACTGTGAAAGGTGTGACAATTTCCTCTGTCGCAAGTGTCTTGGCTTTCATGACCAGTTGTATACAGGACATAAAGTACTGGGAAAGGAACATGAAAATAAATGGCCAGTATCCAAAGAGGAAGACAGCCTGCCACAGAAAAACAGAGTGGACTCTAGGTATAAATAAAATGCCTGTCTTGTAAAGTATTGATCGTCAATCTGATTTTTAGCTCGACTATTATATATGAAATATGTATAGTGGAGCTATCCTACTCACACCGGCATCGGCGTTCCCGTTCCCGTGAGCGTTGGAATGTTAAAGTTTGCGTACCACCCCAAATATTTCCTATTTCCCTTGACATATAGCTTTTATATTTTGCATACTTCTTTACCAACATGACCCCAGCCTATAAATAAGAGCAGACAACTGTATCAAGCATTTTGTAAGAATTATGGCCCTTTTTTCACTTAGATTTTGTACGTAAAAGTTTGCGTACCACCTCAAATATTTTCTATGTCCCTTTTCATATTGCTTTCATATTTTGCATACTTCTTTACCAACATGACTCCAATCTATAAACAGGAGCAGACAACTGTAACAAGCATTTTGTAAGAATTATGGCCCTTTTTTCCTCCTAGAATATGTATACTATTGATACATCTATGTTAAAGTTTGTGTACCACCTCAAATATTTTCGATGTACCTTGTCATAGTGCTTAAATATTTTGCATACTTCTTTACCAACATGACCACAATCTGTAAACAAGAGCAAACAACTGTATCAAGCATTTTGTAAGAATTATGTTCCCTTTTTATACTTAAGAAATTGAAAATTTGGTTAAGTTTTGTATTTAAGTTCACTTTATTCCTAAGTATCAAAGCTATTGATTTCATACTAGCAACACTTACTAACTAAGGGGACTGCACAGGGCAAGTTGCATAACTCTGGTTGGCATTTTATCGGAATTATGGCCCTGTTTTTTCTTAGTAACTTTGAATATTTTGTGTTTAGATCCACTTAACTTCTTAAGTATCAAGGCTATTGCTTTCAAATTTCAAATACTGTCTTACTATCATGAGGGTACTGTACCTGGCAAGTTGAATTTGACCTTGACCTTTGAATGACCTTGACTGTCAAGGTCAAATTCATAAATTTTAATTAAATTGCCATAACTTCTTTATTTATGATCAGATTTGATTCATACTTTGATATAACAACACTTACCTGACATACCACAATGGACTCCACCCAAACCATCCCCCACCTCCCACCCCCCAACCCAGAAGCCACCCCCCATCACCCCCCCTAAAAAAATTTTTTTTCCTTTTTTATTTTTGAAAGATCATCTAATAAATGACCACACCCCACATTATATCCCCCTCTCCACCCCAACCCCACCCCCTCACCCAAAAATTTTTTTTTTCTTTGAAACATGGTAAAAAAAATACACACATATTTATTTACTTTATTTTTGAAGGATCATCCAACCATCACACCCAAGCTATTGCTATCAAACTTGAAATAAAATCTTATTAGTTTGTTTTATGTCTTTACAAATGTTCAAGAGATTGTGGATAATATACCTGAACTCAGAATCGTCTATAAAGTACAACTTCTTTATAACATAAGCGATCAATATGTTTCAATTATGGTCCTCTTCCACTTAGAATATGACTATATTACCTTGACCTTATTAAATATAAACAATTTCCCCATGATGCTTTACGTTATAATATCAAGCTCTCGAATAGTAGAGCGCGCTGTCTTCTGACAGCTCTTGTTATAAACATGCCAAATATAAACAAAGTGAAATTTCAATTTAACAGGAATTTTGGCCTTAAAAATATGCTAATTTAGAAGGATAAACTCAAGTATTTTAATCATGTTGGCTAACCCCTGGGTTTAAGGTTGCCTTTGCTTAGTGGGAATTTTAAAACCTGAATTCCCTAAACATCTGATAATTCCGGAGTATAAACTCAAGTATTGCAATCCTGTTGGTTCAAATATGAAGCATGAAATGAAACAGATTTAGATTTTTGTAAACTCTATTAAATGTTAACTTCACTGCGTTTCATATTAGATTTATTAAAAATATTATTTTCATTTACTAAAGGAAGCTTAACATTTCTAAATAAATAAGGGTACATAGTGCGTGTGGAATTTAGAAATTTGTGTTTATGATAAAGTTAATAATGCAACAATGTCGCACTTTCTAGATGGAACATCTGACGAGGGGTGAAAGCGAAACAGTTCTAAGTGACATTTTTTCATAAAATGACTTTTTTGTATATTTTGCATCGTAACATCCATGCCCATCATGTATTAAAATATCTTAGTTCCAGGCTATCAAATAAAAAGTAAAATTGAAATTTGTCCTAAAGCTCAAAGTGAAATTTAATTATGTTTTTAGTGCGAAAAGGCTCTATTTGCAGTGATGTGCTACTTTTCTTAGAGCTCTTTTGCATTCAGGTTGTTGATGTTAAGATAATTTTAAATGACACTTTTATCAATTATTGAGGAATATATTTACAATAAATAATATATTTGTGTTTGAAAAACCTCCTGAATAGATACTATTATGTAACTGATGAAAAACTAAGAAAAAATATTGATAAAATTATGCACTTTGACCTTTTTCGCAGTAAATTTTGGGTATTTTTTTATTTTCCTTAATTATTTTGTGTTGTATAACATATTTGATAAACTTTTTGACAACATTAATATGAGGATTTTATGGCTATTTCAAATTATGTTTTATACTTACCTGTCTGTACTTAAAACTATAAAGCTAATTGAAAAATTTAAACCTTAATTGCATAAAAGCTAGTTGAATTTGGAATGAATTTCAAGGAGATGTGATCCTTGTTTCACCCTCTTCCTAGTTCTGAATGTAAAACAATTTATTTTGTTACAAAACCATGAAGAATAAATTCATTAAAGTGCGTTGTGTTTAGAATGTTAAGTTGTGTAAATGTCAGATACCTTTAAATATTTCTATTTTGCTCTCTTGTGAAAAACGCATTCAGAATTACCGAGAACCTAGTTAGTTGTATGCATAGACAGTGAAACATATTTATTAACATTTCTCAATAAATAAAAAATTAACAAACATGACTGTAAATTAGTTGTTATTGTGGTATTTACAAACACTAATTTGTAACTGAGGTGAGATGTGAATCAGGGTTCGCACACGGCTTGAAAAGCGCTTGAAAACGAGTCCTAGGCTTGAAAAGCCCTTGAACTAAGGTTGGCCTTGAAAAAGTGCTTGAAAAGTGCTTATTTCATGTAAAAAAGCCTTGAAAATGTCTATTTCTGTTCAAAATTACTTATATCATTGCCATGAATTTTAATCGTTCTTAAGGAAAATATTACGAAAATTTATCATAAATTCCTTTGCGCAAAAAGTTGAGTACGAAATATAAGTTTTGTACACTATTGGGTACGAAACGTTAAGTGTACACGTCACAGATTATGTGTACTAGGTCAGAGGTTCTCCGTTGTGATTTATTTTCGCGAGTCAAAATGCAGCGATGGGGTAGTGTCGTTTCAAAGCAGAGTGGTTAACTGAATATTCCTTGCGCTACTTTCTGGTCATAAACACTGATGAAATGCAGAAAAATGCTTAAATAATTACCACTTATACGAAACGTCAACATTCTTTTAATATGAATATTCATGGCGCTATTTTCTGGTCATAAACAAGTTGTCAAAATGACGTTTATCGTTATGTTTTGCGCGAAACTTATGAATATTCCTGGGTACAGAAAACAAATGACATTCGAAAAGCACAATGTTTGGTCTATATGAAGACCATTGGTGTCGGGGGAATGGGGGAAAGCGCTTTGAAAAGCCACTATAAAGAGGAAACCCACAAAGAAAACATGAAATTGAGAAGCAAACAGGGTTCCTGCAATGTGTTTATGGTGAAACAGGAAGGTACTATTGTTAAAACTGTTGAATCTAAAACAGTCATAAACAACAACAGCCCTGTGAAATACAAAATGTAATAGTAACTGACTTATGTTTAAATAAAATGAACTAGTCTGTTTGATGTGAGCATAGAAAGAGACAATGTGTTTGTTTATATAGAGGATATTTGTTGGATCCGGTGGATTATCGATTTTAATTCACGAGTGATCATAGAAAATAATATTTTCACGAGTGGCGCAGCCACGAGTGAAAATATATGTTTTCTATGATCACGAGTGGATTAAAGTCGATAATCCACCGAATCCAACAAATTTTCTTTTTATTTAATGCATTTTTCACAGTTTATATACATTGTTCCAGAGTTCAACTAAAGAATTTTGCTGGGATAATGACGTCATTTCGTCAAAAAAATGACGTCATTTTACAGTAAACAATGAAAATTATCGATAATTCTCACTGATAATTTTCACTGTTTGAAACAGTGAAATTATCAGTTTTAATTCACTGATATTTCTCTATAAACCACCGGAAAGCATTAAATAAAATAACTTTAAAAAGTAAATACATATGTGAGACTCATTGAGTTAAGGATGGATAACGTGTATTTGTATGTAATGACTATAAATAACATGTATGAGTTATTGTGAAATAAGTTTAATGTGTTCAAGCAAATAAATGATATATACTGTGTTAATTGGCCTTGAAAATGAAAATTTGGCCTTAAAAAGTCCTTGAAAAGTGCTTGAATTTAGGTTTGAGATTTCTGTTTGAACCATGTGAATAAGTTGGTCAATACATTAATAACTTTTCTGGAAAGATGTGAATTTGTAGGAAACTGAGCTCATAACTCTGCTGCTATGATGTAACTTAGAAGATTACCATGCTGGTGAATTGTGATATGGTTTGTTACCATTCTAGTGATATGTTATTTTACTGGTAACTGAGATGGTGAATTGTTGATCACTAGTATATAACCATTCTGGTGTGATGTGCTTTGGTTGCTTTCTGTATTTGTGAAATGTGAATCAGGAGGTTACCATTCTGGTGTGATGTGATTAGGTTGCTTACTGTGTTGGTGAAATGTGAATCTGTAGGTTACCATTATGGTGTGATTTGATTAGCTTGGTAACTAAGATGGTGAAATGTGAATCAGTAGGTTACCATTCTGGTGTGATGTGATTAGGTTGCTTACTGTGTTGGTGAAATGAGAATCCATAGGTAACCATTCTGGTGTGATGTGATTTAGTTGGTAACTGAGATGGTGAAATGTGAATCAGTAGGTTACCATTCTGGTGTGATGTGATTCGGTTGGTAAATGAGATGGTGAAATGTGAATCAGTAGGTAACCATTTTTGTGTGATGTGATTTGGTTGCTTACTGTGTCGGTTAAATGAGAATCCGTAGGTTACCATTCTGGTGTGATGTGATTCTATTGGTAACTGAGATGGTGAAATGTGAATCAGTAGGTAACCATTCTGGTGTTATGTGCTTTGGTTGCTTACTGTGTTGGTGAAATGAGAATCCGTAGGTAACCATTCTGGTGTGATGTGATTCGGTTAGTAACTGAGATTGTGAAATGTGAATCCTTAGGTAACCATTCTGGTGTGATGTGATTTGGTTGCTTACTGTGTTGGTAAAATGAGAATCCGTAGGTAACCATTCTGGTGTGATGTGATTTGGTTGGTAACTGAGATGGTGAAATGTGAATCAGAAGTAACCATTCTGGTGTGATGTGATTGGGTTGCTTACTGTGTTTGTGAAAGGAGAATCCATAGGTAACAATTCTGGTGTGATGTGATTTGCTCGGTAACTGAAATGTTAAGCAATAGGTTACCATTCTGGTGTGATGTGATTCGGTTGGTAACTGATCTGGGTAATTGTGAATCAGTAGGTAACTATTTTGGTGTGATGTGATTCGCTTGGTAACTCTGCTAATGGATGCTCATCAGTTAGTTTCTATTCTGGTGTGATGTGATTTGCTTTGTATCGGTTCCAGTGGATGTAACTGATTAGATGTAATCAAACAACTGAATGATGTCAATTTGTGCAAATTATGATATTTTGTAAATTTGCTAATTATTGCCTTATAACAGTTCAGTTATCTATCTAAGTTGCAATGCCCCTTCTAAAAATACTAGGTGTGTTATTTATAATACAACGTTCAACACCATGCTAATACTTATTATTGTAAATCATTAAAAATATAAAGTTGTAAATTACTTTCCCATAACGTTCGTTGTTTAATGGACATGACTGCCTACACAATAATTCCAAAATCTGCCAAAGTATTAATTAATATAACAAATATGATAGAATATAGCAACATTATGGAAAAATCAGCATAAAATTCCAATATGTGTTTCAAGAAGGAATGAAAAAAATAAGGTTCAATCAGGTTCGTTGATACAATTCACCTTTTCTTACATGTTACTGATTGTTGGAAACACACACAACATCTACTATACTTTAGTCAAAGTGTATCTCGTTATTGTTATTGTAAAACAGTACAATATTTAAAAAAAATCCATTCAGTGTTTTGGGACATTTGATTACAAACAATTGCAAAAATAAATATTTAGAATAAAATAATATAAATTGTCAATTTGAACTTTTCAGCACTATTTAATAATATCAATACAGTATTTTTATGCTATCTGTTTAAAGCAAAATGGTTCTAAGTAACAATATTTCCAAATATATTAAAAAAAATACTCATATAAAGAATGTTAAGAGTATTTAATTTAAAAAATATGCAATAAAGTGAAAATTTCCAATACTTTTCAATTCACTTTAGGTCACTTAGAACTTTTCGCTCTGAAAAATAAGTCGAAAAAAATATTTTTTTCAGTGCGAAAAGGTTCTAAGTGCCATTTTTTGCATTTTATGTATAATATTCTTAGTTTCAAAATGTAGAAAGTATTGCATATGAAATAAATTATAACTGTAAATTGATCATTAAACGTTGTTTTAAAATCACTAAGAACTTTTTCGCTCTTAACTTTAAGTAAAAAATATGTGAAATTTTAGTGCGAAAAAGGTCTAAGTGACATTTTTTCAAATAACTTCTTTATTTGTGAAAATACAAACATGTTTTTAAAAAATGTGATTATAGCAGACAATTCTCAATATAACTTTAAATTTTAAAGCCTTCATTGTTTTAATTGTTCTTCTGATACAGTTTAAACCTTCTCCTGAACATTTTTTAAAAATGCACTTAGAGCTGTTTCGCTTTCACCCCTTATTCATTTCTTACATGTCTAGTTTGAATACAATTATTTTATCTTGGCAGAATTATCAACCAAATTTAACTTTCTTGTTAAAATAACACATTTACCAAATGACACCTCATAAATAACTCATAATGAAGCTAGATAAGGTTTTTTTATGAAAATGATTTATAGCCAATTTCATTCTCTAACAAGTGAACAATATTCATGAGATTGTTTAAAGGCCGTCTTTTATAAACAGAGGACCCTTTATATCCAGCAATTAGCTGTTTTAATTGTTCTTGATTCTGAGTTGAGCATTGTTTTCATCTGATCAATATCAAAATGGTTGAGAATGTTGATTAGGCCACAATTAAAATATTGTTGGTTTGCCCTTAACCGACCATAGATTTTACAGGTGGGTAGGTAGGTAGGAAAATCATTTTATTTTATTTGAGAAATTATATTTTTAATACACTAATAGTCTATGAATATTTAAAACACTGTTATTAAAGCATTGTTGCAGTGTACGAAGCCCTAACCATATCTTGTTTGCTGTTTTCTTGCATATATTAATAACAAATGCATGCTTGTGTGTTATTACATAAAATATGTGTTCAATAAATGATGTTAATTGCTCAAATGCATTTGTCATTATTTAACTGCCAGACTGCTTTTATTTTTAACTTAAACTTTTCCCTTTTAGCACACAACAAGCATTGAAGGGGTGTAGAAAGACAGCCCAAAGCCTTTAATGGAATATACTGTAACCTGGTCTTGTACATAAAATTATAGCTTTATGTTTTTTCTAGACTTTCAAGCAAAGATCCATACTTTTTAAGCAATTATTTAGTAGACCTTGGATATTGTGATACAAAAAGTAAGTAGATCTATCATCTGCGCTTAAACAGCACACGCCATTTTCACGGAACACCGCCGATTGCGATGCCGGTTATAGACGCTTACATTACTCAGTGCTAATATAGGGACATATGAAATTCCAACCATCGGAGCGACCTAGATAGGTCAGGGGCGATAAGAATGGACAGGGATAATATGCGCACAAATAAATATTTCAGTCAGCTCTTTTATGATTAGCAAAAAAAAAATGAAAATAAAAAAAAAATGTTTTCAGAAATCGCAATACAAATTTTTTGGGTCGGGGGGTAAAAAGTGGGCCGGTCGGTAAAGGCCAAACAAACTTAATTTTAATTTAGGCCTTATTTTATGTTAGCCATGTGTAATAGTTGACCTAAGCAACAGGAACTGTTCAGTTATGGTTCTTTTTCAACATTTGTTTTTTTTAGCTCACCAGAGCACAATGTGCGTCATCCATCGTGCGGCGTCAACATTTGCCTAATTGTTAACACTCTAGAGGCCACATATATTGTTCTATCTTCATGAAATTTGGTCTCAATGATATCTTGCATGCGTTCAAAAATGATTATGTTTGCTTGAAAAAATGGCTGCCAATGGGCAGGGCATTTTTCCTTATATGGCTATATATGGCTATAGTAAAACCTTGTTAACACTCTAGAGGCCATATTTATTGTCTGATCTTCATGAAACTTAACCAGAAGCTTCATCCCAATATTATCTTGGACGTGTTCGAAAATGATGCCAGTTGGTTGGAAACATGGCCGCCAGGGGGGCGAGGCATTTTTCCTTATATGGCTACAGTAAAACCTTGTAAACACTCTTGAGGCCACATTTATTTTCCGATCATCATGAAACTTGGTCAGAAGATTTGTCCCAATGGTATCTTGGACGAGGTCAAAAATGGTTCTGGTTGCTTTAAAAACATGGGCACCAGTGGGCGGTGCATTTTTAGTCCCCTACCAGTTTCACCAGAGGGGACTTATGGTTTTGTCTCCGTCCGTCAGTCCGTCCGTCACACTTTTCTGGATCCTGCGATAACTTTAAAAGTTCCTAAATTTTTTTCATGAAACTTGGAATATGGATAGATGGCAATGTGGACATTATGCACATCATTTCATTTTGTTCCTACGTCAAAAATTGTGGTTGCTATGGCAACAAATAGACTAGAAATAGTGCTGAAAACGGTGTTTTTTTCTGGATCCTGCAATAACTCTAAAAGTTCTTAATATTTTTTCATGAAACTTGGAACATGGATAGATGGCAATATGGACATTATGCACGTCATTTCATTTTGTTCCTACGTCAAAAATTGTGGTTGCTATGGCAACAAATAGACTAGAAATAGTGCTGAAAATGGTGTTTTATATCTGGATCCTGCGATAACTTTAAAAGTCCGTAATATTTTTTCATGAAACTTGGAACATGGATAGATGGCAATATGGACATTATGCACGTCATTTCATTTTGTTCCTACGTAAAAAATTGTGGTTGCTATGGCAACAAATAGACTAGAAATAGTGCTGAAAGTGGTGTTTTTTTCTGGATCCTGCGATAACTTTAAAAGTTCTTAATATTTAGTCCCCTACCGGTTTCACCGGAGGGGACTTATGGTTTTGTCTCTGCCCGTCCGTCCGTCCGTCACACTTTTCTGGATCCTGCGATAACTTTAAAAGTTCTTAATATTTTATCATGAAACTTGGAATATGGATAGATGGCAATATGGACATTATGCTCGCCATTTCATTTTGTTCCTACGTCAAAAATTGTGGTTGCTATGGCAAAAAATAGACTAGAAATACTGCTGAAAATGGTGTTTTTTTCTGGACCCTTCGATTACTTTATAAGTTCTTAAGATTTTTTCATGAAACTTGGAATATGGATAGATGGCAATATGGACATTATGCACATCATTTAATTTTGTTCTTACGTCAACAATTGTGGTTGCTATGGCAAAAAATAGACTAGAAATATTGCTGAAAATGGTGTTTTTTTCTGGATCCTGCGATAACTCTAAAAGTTCTTTATATTTTTTCATGAAACTTGGAATATGGATAGATGGCAATATGGACATTATGCACATCATTTCATTTTGTTCCTACGTCAAAAATTGTGGTTGCTATGGCAACAAATAGACTAGAAATACTTCTGAAAATGGTGTTTTTTTCTGGATCCTGCGATAACTTTAAAAGTTCTTTATATTGTTTCATGAAACTTAAAATATGGATAGATGGCAATATGGACATTATGCACGTCATTTCATTTTGTTCCTACGTCAAAAATTCTGGTTGCTATGGCAACAAATAGACTAGAAATACTGCTGAAAATGGTGGTTTTCTGGATCCTGCGATAACTTTAAAGTTCTTAATATTTTTTAATGAAACTTGGAACATGGATAGATGGCAATATGGACATTATGCATGTCATTTCATTTTGTTCCTACGTCTAAAATTCTGGTTGCTATGGCAACAAATAGACTAGAAATACTTCTGAAAATGGTGTTTTTTTTGGGATTCTGCGATAACTTTAAAAGTTCCTAATATTTTTTCATGAAGATGGAACATAGATAGATGGCAATATTGACATTATGCATGTCATTTCATTTTGTTCCTACGTCAAAAATTCTGGTTGCTATGGCAACAAATAAAAAAATATTCTGACAATGGTGGAATTTCTGACAATGGTGGAGCCGGTTTGGGACTTTTATTGCTTGGCAATAGTCTTGTTCCTTATATGGCTATATGGCTTTAGTAAAACCTTGTGAACACTCTAGAGGCCACATTTATTTTCTGATCTTCATGAAACTTGGTCACAAGAATTGTCCAAATGATATCTTGGAAGAGTTGAAAAATTGTTCCAGTTTGTTGAAAAACATGGCCACCAGGGGTGAAGGGGCATTTTTCCTTATATGGCTATTGTAAAAACTTGTTAACACTCTTAAAATCACATTTTTTGTCCAATCTTCATGATACTTGGTCAGAATATTTATGCCCCCCTTCAAAGAAGAGGGGGTATATTGCTTTGCTCATGTCGGTCGGTCGGTCGGTCTGTCCGTCCACCAGGTGGTTGTCTGACGATAACTCAAGAACGCTTGGGCCTAGGATCATGAAACTTCATAGGTACATTGATCATGACTCATAGATGACCCCTATTGATTTTTAGGTCACTAGGTCAAAGGTCAAGGTCACGGTGACTCGAAATAGTAAAATGGTTTTTGAATGATAACTCAAGAATGCATACGCGGGCAACAGGGCACACTCTGAACAATATTACTGAAGCAACTGGTCTGTAATCCTAAATCTATAATTATCAGTCCAATGAAACATCATCCTTTTAGTAAAATACAGTGGATCAGTAAAAATATTATCAGAATATTAATTTTTTTGTATATTTTGTATATTAAATATTGTGTTAATGTTTAATTTTGTTGATTAATATAAATATAAGCAGGACAGGGGAGGTAATACACTATTATATCTTTCTTATATACAGGGGAAACAAATGCAATAAGTTTAAATTTATTGTTACAGCATTTGCCTCCCTTGTAATATATTTAAATTTTACCAAATGTAAGGCTAACTGCATTTTTGTAATGCATACTACTACTACTACTACTACTACTACTACTACTACTACTGCTGCTGCTGCTGCTGCTGCTGCTGCTGCTGCTGCTGCTGCTGCTACTGCTGCTGCTACTACTACTACGACTTCTACTACTACTACTACTACTACTACTACTACTACTACTACTACTTCTACTACTACTACTACTAGTACTCTACTACTACTACTACTACTTCTACTACTACTACTACTACTACTACTACTACCACCACCACCACCCCCACCACCACCACCACCACCCACCCACCCACCCACCCACCACCACCACCACCACCACCACCGTTCACAGTGACAAAAAACGTATTCACACAATGGCTGCTACTACAACTTATAGCCCATATAGGGGGGCATGCATGTTTTACAAACAGCCCTTGTTGTTTTAATGATATTTTGGATGTGTACGAAAATGTATCCAGTCTGTTGAAAAACATTGCCGCCAGGGTGTTCACTATTCATGAAAGTTGGTTAGAACATTTGTTCTAATGACATCTTGGGCTGCGAAGAACAGGTAAGTTCCTTTGAATCTAAGGTGAGCGACTTTGGGCCTTACAGAGCCTCTTGTATGCAAATTCCCTTTGTCTGAAAGTTTTCATCCAAACTTAATAAAGTTTGTCATAAAAACATTGCTTAATGCATCATCATCTTTAAATTTATTTTACTGTATAGGCCAGGTAGGAGTGCTGGAGGGGATGATAGTGTGCCTGGTAGAAAGGCCGGAAGGGATGATGCTGTGCCTGGCAGGAGTCCAATTACTGACAAAGTGGACAAATCTACGGTACTGCTTTAGTATGAACTTAATGTTGTTGTTAGCTCACCTGTCACGAAGTGACATGGTGAGCTTATGTGACCGTGTGATGTCGGGCGTCCGTTGTGTGTGCATGTGTGTGTGCGTGTGTGTGTGCGTCCGTCAACGATTTGCTTGTGTAGACAGTAGAGGTCACAGGTTTCATCCAATCTTTATGAAATTTGGTCAGAATGTTTATCTTGATAAAGTCTGGGTTGGGATTGTATTTGGGTCATCTGGGGTCAAAAACTAGGTCACTAGGTCAAAAACTAGGTCAAATAACAGAAAAACCTTGTGTAGACAGTAGAGGTCACAGTTTTCATCCAATCTTTATGAAATTTGGTCATAATGTTTATCTTGATAAAATCTGGGTTGGGATTGTATTTGGGTCATTTGGGGTCAAAAACTAGGTCACTAGGTCAAAAACTAGGTCAAATAATAGAAAAACCTTGTGTAGACAATAGAGGTCGCAGTTTTCATCCAATCTTTATGAAATTTGGTCAGAATGTTTATCTTGATGAAATCTTGGTTGGGATTGTATTTGGTTAGTCAGGTGAGCGATTCAGGGCCATCATGGCCCTCTTGTTTTTTAATATATTATACCTATTATTACCCCTCTACAAGGTAAGGAGTTATACTGGTATACTGGGATTGTATTTGGGTCATCTGAGGTCAAAAACTTGGTCACTAGATCAAATAATAGAAAAATTGTCAACAATTTGTTTGTGTAGACAGTAGAGGTCACAGTTATCATCCAATCTTTATGAAATTTGGTCAGAATGTTTATCTTGATGAAATCTGGGTTGGGATTGTATTTGGGTCATCTAGGGTCAAAAACTAGGTCACTAGGTCAAAACTACGTCACTAGGTCAAATAATAGAAAAACCTTGTATAGACAATAGAGGTCAAAGTTTTCATCCAATCTTTATGAAATTTGGTCAGAATGTTTATCTTGATGAAATCTGGGTTGAAATTGTATTTGGTTAGTCAGGTGAGCGATTCAGGGCCATCATGGCCCTCTTGTTTTTTAATATATTATACCTATTATTACCCCTCTACAAGGTAATGAGTTATACTGGTATCATCATGTGTCTCTCTGTACAACTTAATACTCAGACTTGTCTGGAATGTTCTCCTAAACATTTCCACATACATCATATAAACTTGCATTTATTGTTCTTTATGCTATGAAGTTGTGAATGTGCACATTTCATACCTTTTCAAGCTCACCTGAGCACAAAGCGCTCTGAGCACAACGTGCCTAAGGTAAACTATTGTGAGCACCTTATGTTGGGCGGTATTTGGCGTACAGTGTGCAGCCTCAACTTTTAGCTTGATATAACTCTGTAGACTCCTCATTTTTCATCCAATCTTGATGAAACTTGGTCAGAATGTCAATCTTGACTGCATCAAGGCTGAGTTCCAATGTGGATCACATGTGCTTAATAACTTGCACACCAGGTCAAATTTTGGATAAACCTTTTTTGGACATAACTGTTGACGCTACATGTATGACCTTATTTTGATGAAAGTTGATCAGAATGTTAATCTTGCAATATTTACGTCGTGTTTTAGTCTGGTTCATGTGTGTTCAAAAACTTGGTCACCATGTCAAATCTAGGAAATAATCAGAGAGACCATATTTATGATTCTATCTCGATAAAGCTTGGTCAAACTGTTGATCTTGACATTTCCTGGTTCAAATCTGGGTCACACATGTCCAAAAACCAGGTCCCTAGGTCAAAACTTTGAAGAACCTTGTTATGACAAAAGAGGCAACAATAATTTTTTTTCATGAAACTTGATGTTGATCTTGCTAAGATAAATGATGAATTGAAATCTGGGTTGGAGGGGAAAAAACCTAGGTAGCCAGGTAAAATATTATAAAAACATAGTACCCAATCTAAAGGCAACATTCATGAATCTTAATGAAATGTTATCAGCTAAATATTTCAAAAGAGTTCCAATCTGGGTCATGTCCAAAAGTAAGTCACTAGGTCAAATTTTTGAAATAAACTTGTTTTTACTCTAGAGGCCAAATTAAAGGCTAAATCTTGATGAAAGTCGTAATGTTTATCAGTACAATATCAACCGCGAGTTTGAGTCTGGGTCATTTGTGTTAAAAAACTGGTAAATCTTTTGAAACCCTGTTATCAATAAAGTGGCAACGATGTTTGACTAAATCTTGATGAAACAAGGACAAAGTGTTAATTTTGAAAATATTTAGGCCATGTTTGAATCTGAGTCAGATGCATCCAAAACCTGGTCACATCTTTAAAAAAAACTTGTTGTCACTCTAGAAGCCACATTTATGACTCAGTCTTGATGAAACGTGGACAGAATTTTTATCTTGACAATGAAGGCAATGTTAGAATCTGGCTATATTGGGGTCAAAAACTTGATCAACTCGTCAATGAGTATGTATAAAACCGCGAAAATGATCGCAAAGTAAAACGTATTAATTTAGTAGTGTAAGGCCGAATTTGGAAGTCACTGGTGAACTTCAGAAAAGTCATGAATGGACTAAAGAGAGATATGTGCATTGTGCTAAAAATAGATTTTTATGTTCTGTAGTTGAGATGCGCTAAATTGTGACTTATTTTGAAGTAAATTGATGGATTTATTCCAATCGGTGTTAGACGTCAGATATTTTATCATTGATGATTTCGTCTCTAACATTTTCCTGTTTTAATAAGCAGTGTTTGGAACAGAATCTACCTAAATGCAAACGTCCGGGTAATGCAAACATGGACGGACAATTTTAGTAGTGAATAATTCAGTACTTCAATTCCGGTGTTAACCATGTTAACATCGACTTTTAGCAAATATTTTGGTATGACTTGGGAACCGAATTGTGTTGAGATGAAATTTCAGAAAAATCAACACTTCAACATGAAAGTTATCTCTAACAATGTTACAAAAACGTCCGGTTAAACGTATGAGACGAGTACCTCCTAGAAAGATGTCCCATCCAGCGATGTTCCCACAAGAAATCTAACGCAATATCTTTGTGCATTCACCGTCCCATGAAGCCAGTCAAAAATCTCAGCTGCTGTTGATGAGGTTGGGGTAACCCTCATAACCTGACAGTCTTTTTTGTGGTCACAATTTGCGATGTTAATCGCCAACATTAGAGATGTACGTGGACGCCGCCATGTTTATAAAGCGTAAACGAATTAATCTGTCGTTATCGTATACAATGCCCTATAGTTAAAACTCTTACCGTACCGTACCGGCATAAAACATCGCCATCGGTTTTTTTTTTCGCGGACCAAAAAAATCGTTAGGCTCGGGGGCAAAAAATAGGGTCGGGCGGGTTCCCTGTACCAAGACTATTTTTTGTGGCTTCAGTCACATTTTAACATGTCAAACCTTTACACAATAACATTGCTACTGAAGTTTGTTGTCACACTTAACTATTGAATTATTGGATTGTATGCAGATGTTTAAGATGTGTAAAGGCTTATTTATAACAACACTTATGTAATACAATATCACTGCAGTATGTTTAATAAGATTATTTAACATTTACAGTAATTCAATATCTTGATGTTACTCTGTTTTGCAGTATTTGAGTGTGCTGTGAGTCCCACAGGGGACAAGCTGTACATAACTAGCAAATTTGACAAGCTCCTCACCCTGGCCAGGAATGGAACACTCCTGGCTACCTTGACAGACCCAGACCTATATCTCCCACATGGTATACATGTGACCCCTGCAGGCCAGGTGCTGCTCTGTGGAGGCGTGCCCCAAGCTATACTACAGGTGGGCGGCAAGGGGAGGAGGAAGCTGGCCACTCTGGCTACACATAAGGATGGAGTGAGGTCTCCACTGGTAGTCTGCTACAGCGGAAGCACATCCTCCATCATTGTGGGACAAAATGGGGACAATATCCTAGTGTTAAGGGTGAAATAGTGTGTACATGTATGTATTAGTTGTTGTAATTAGTTATTGGTATTTCAATGTCAATGCATTATTGAGTATTAAAACATTGTAGCATGTGATATTACACCAAAAGTATGTGTTTAGTTGCATATACAAATAATGTGCATACATATATTATTAGCTTAAAAATGGGAAATGTTCTGTGAACATTATAAATTACTGATAAAAATTATGTTATGTTGTTCTTACAATTGTTTTAGTAAGTCTTTTAATTAACAAGTTGTTGTGAACTGTGTATGAGAAAACAAAGCATTCAAGTAAACCTATGTGTGTACTTAAGTATGCAAATGTAATTATTGCTATTTTTAGATTTTCATATCTATGTCATGATGCCATAAAACTATGAAATAGTAATAGTACTCTTTAGAGGAAAATATATTGATCATGTATTAATGTTTACTGAAAGTTAACATGTGATGTTAAATTTATTAATTTAACCTTGTTTTATGGTGCTGATAAATGTGTCATTGGTTATTATAACATGTGTGAATCCTAAAAAGACATACACGTGATATATATTGCTTTTCTGCTTTGACCAGAGTAGAAGAATGAACATACCCCATCGGGGAAGCCTTGTCAGAACCTATCCCAACCCATTTCTCCAGCGAGCTTATTGACATCTGATCTTGCAACAGTTTAAGGTAAGTAGGCTTAACTTTAATTGCTTTTATGCCCCCGGATTGAATGATTGAGGTTATATTATTTTGGGCCTGTCTGTCTGTCTGTCATTGTATTCGTCTGTCATTGTATGTGTGTGTCTGTCCCAAAACTTTAACCTTGCTCATGACTTTTGCAATATTGAAGATAGCAACTTGATATTTGGCATGCATGTGTATCTCATGGAGCTGCACATTTTGAGTGGTGAAAATTCAAGGTCATCCTTCAAGGTCAAAGGTCAAATATATGGCTTCAAAGCGCAGTAGGGGAATTGTGATTCACAAACACGGCTCTTGTTTATTTGTTGACTGTATTGTGTATTACAGTCATTGAATTACAGCTTATGTTTAATTTATGATCTTTTAATCTGGATCAATGTGCTTTAATACAAATAAATAAGTGCAATATAAACATATTTTCTGGTGAAGAAAAGAAACTCAAATATAGTTATAGTTATTATGTAATGCTTTTCTGGTAATTAAAGGTTTCACTGTATTTTCCCAGTTGGAAGTAGTCCATACAAAAGTGGTCAAGGAGTGACAATGTCGCACACGGACATCAGCAAGTCCCTGCAGACAGGACCCGAACAGAGTCTGCAAGGGAAACCAACGACGATGATCACTATAACATGACATGTGCCTCGACCACGGATGAGGGCAGCCATTCCTTGCAGCCAGGATCTGAACAGAGCCTGCAAGAGAAACCAACGACGATGATCACTATAGCATAACATGGGCCTTAACGACAGATGAGGGCAGCCAGTCCCTGCAGTCAGGACCTGAACAGAGCCTGCAAGGAAAACCAACGACAATGATCACTAAAGCATGATGTGGGCCTCGACCATGGATGACAGCAGCCAGTCCCTGCAGTCAGGACCTGAACAAAGCCTGCAAGGGAAACCAACACAATGATCACTATAGCATGACGTGGGCCTTAACGACGGATGACATCAGCCAGTCCCTGCAGTCAGGACCTGAACAGAGCCTGCAAGGGAAACCAACGACGATGATCACTATAGCATGACGTGGGCCTTAAGGACGGATGACATCAGCCAGTCCCTGCAGTCAGGACCCGAACAAAGCCTGCAAGGCAAACCAACGACGATGATCACAATAGCATGACGTGGGAATTCTACTGTTTTTGCATGTCTCTAACATACATTATTTTTACAAATAGTAAAACATGCCAGTTATGCGCATTTCATGGGTATTCTTTTCCCAAATTTGATAGTTTGTTTTGTTAAATGCTTGACTCTGTATAATATCAGAAATTGCGTCTGGGCTCCTGCTATTTTATATCCTTGAAATTTATAAGTTTATTATCTATAAAAACAGTTTATTTTTCAGTTAATTCACCTGCCAATAACTTGCATGTTATACTTTAACTGGTATTCCTGTTGTTCCGTCTTTAACTTCTCATTTAAATGAAGTGCAATACTTAGAGCAAATTGCATAATTTTGAGCGACAATTAAAGATGTAGTAGAATTTTAAAATTTGATTAATACAATGTTTGTGTTATTTGTGTTGTTCAAAACTAGTGTTTAAATATAAATGCTAAAATATAATAACATAATAAACATTTTACCAGACGTCAACAATGAATGTCAGTTAACAAAGGTGTGCGCCATCACGACTGTTTTACTAAATCAACATCAAATGACCATGATCCATTGTACAGCTGATTAGGCAGTCATCAATTAATTTTCAAGATTCATAATGCATTACCCAAGGAACAAAAATGTCTGATGAAATTAAGTATATATATATTGATTTTTTATTTCTAGAGTTAATTTTTTTTTCAATATGTGTGTGTCTCTCTCAGGCTGTTACTTATACAAAAGTTTCCATGATGATAGCTGTTAAACCAACGAATTTCATTGACATCTTAATTATACTTTGACATGGTCATCATAATGCTTTATTGCCAAATGATACTGTCACTTAAACTATAATTTTAGAACAAATAATACAATAATGTAATTACTGATGGAATCCATTTTGTGACATTTGCATAATTCTTGTTTATATCATTTACAGGATAACATTTCGAGAGGTTCCACCAGTCCTACATTAGACAAGGGTCTCAAATCATATACTTCATCCAGTGAGGGGGCAAGCTGGAATCCAGCAGGCGATCCTTCCAGGCAGTCAACAGAGGCACAGTATGTGCATTCTACAAAGTTTGTTCAAGGCATAAACCATGGGGCATCCCTTGGGGGGGGGGGTGACATTATTTATATTATAAATATATTTTATGAAACAATAAATTCAAGATGTGTGATGCTGCATGTAACAAAGTAACATGTAAAGTGGACCTCTACAACTTGTGTTATATTCCTGTACACGGGTCAAACTTGCCTACCTCCCGGGTCACATGGGTAATACATGCATAGACTTTATTAGAAAAATAACTTATTTTTTGGTGAAAGAACAAGGCCCATAAATGCAATATTTGATTCGTTCAACTGTAAAATTGTCCTTTACAAAGTTTGTTTTTTTTCAAATCATGCCACTTGGGTTAAAATTGGTATAAACATGTGTATTTATTTATATAACAAAACAACTAAAAATTGTCTCTGAAACCACATTTGAAATAGGTATGGACTTGTTATATAGCTGACATTTACAAGATTTATTCAATGTCTATACAAACATGTTATAAATAAAGACTAAGAAATCGTTCGGCCCATCAATACAGATCATCTGCATAGGAACTGACCCTCTTTGTTTGTACCATTACGTGGTTTGTGATATAGAGGAATGACACTGTTTCATTTATTATACATGGTTTAGCATGTCTTAATATACCAGTTCATCCCTAAAACACTATTTATTTCTATTTATCTAAAGACAATAATGACAACTTCACATTACAAATGTTTTATCATGTTCGTGTTATCCTTTCAGACACTACCATAATGTGACAATCACTTCTAAGTCTGTTAAACCACAGACAACAATGTCAGTGCAGGTTAATCCAGACAAGGTGTTCACTCTCAAAGGGAAGTCTGAATACAACGTGAGAATACCAAGGGATTCAAATACATGCTGGATCTGTGGAGCCTGCGTTCTCTCAGATGGACAGGTCCTGGTTGCAGACTCGGCTAATAATAAAGTCAAGCTTCTGAACCAGCAGTACCAGGTGGTGAGTCACTGTGGTGTGGCTGCTATTCCACGGGACATGTGCCTCATCACACCCAGTGAGGTGGCAGTGACTGTGACTGATGGTAGAACACATGAGGTCCAGTTTATCACAGTCAAGCAGAGCCTGCTTGTTCTAGGAAGGAAGTTTCAGTTACAACATCCTTGTACAGGTATTGCCCACGACCAAAATGACCTGTTCATTACCTCTGGTCGAGCACTGTTCAAGTACTCACTGAGTGGAAAACAGGTCTGCAGACTGTTTAAGTCTCCACGAGGTGTCGAATGGGCAGGTAAGAATCATGCTGGATTCATCCTGATGTCATTAGGAATTTTCTTTATAAATTTGTATAAGATCATATTTGTAGAGTGTAAATGGGTCAATATATTGTTACAACAGCAAGAAAATTCTTCACTTTCATTGATTTATAAACATGAGTTATCAAGTATTTTGACTGTCAATACATGACATGTCTATAAATAGAAACTGATTTTCTGAGTAAGAGACACTTTCTGACCTGGTCCTCATTTGTGTGGCTGTCAACTTACTGTCCAATATGTTTAATAAATTGAAACAAAATCATATAATTGTATAAAATAGATTCTCTTTAAATTGTTGTAGTTGGATTTTAAGGGTTTAAACATATGTATGTAAATATATTTATTCATTTGAGCATCTTGCTTTTGTAAATGGTTAAGTAAATAACTGGATAGAAAAGCTTCAATAAATGTTGTTTATAACATTATTTTGCTGCATATACTTACATTCATGATGTACACGTGTAGATTGAACTGTGCAATTGTTTCCATCTGTGTAATTGTGCTACACTTCGTTCCTAACTCATCAGACCAAACAAAAAAATAGTCTTGGTTCAGGGAACATGGACAGAAAAATGTAGTAGGGTAGGTAGTTTTTTTTAGTTTTTTTATAGTTTTTTTACCAGTCGACTGATTTAAGGGTGAAAAAGGGTCAGTTAATGCACCCCATAATTGTTTAAACACTGACCAAATGATGAACATTGCACATGTGGTGTTTAGTCGTTGTATATTATTAATCATGTCATCATTCCTAGCTCTTTATGCACCTTTTGCTTTGAATCACCCTCTGTACTAATGCTAACCTGCGTACAAAATTAACAAAAGAGAACACGTCATGTATTCATTTTTCATCCATAAATACAATGTCTTTTTATATTCATAAAGGTATTACATTTATCACATATTCAAATGATTGTTTTGTAGTACATATTTGCCTTTTGCGAACTCTGTCAGTAACATGGTGACATGGTGAGTGGATTCACAGAGACCCATGTAAGGCATTAGCTAGGTCTTGGTGTACTTCATAACAGTGCACTCAGGTCCTGAGTATGTATAAAACCGCGAAAATGATCGCAAAGTAAAACGTATTAATTTAGTAGTGTAAGGCCGAATTTGGAAGTCACTGGTGAACTTCAGAAAAGTCATGAATGGACTAAAGAGAGATATGTGCATTGTGCTAAAAATAGATTTTTATGTTCTGTAGTTGAGATGCGCTAAATTGTGACTTATTTTGAAGTAAATTGATGGATTTATTCCAATCGGTGTTAGACGTCAGATATTTTATCATTGATGATTTCGTCTCTAACATTTTCCTGTTTTAATAAGCAGTGTTTGGAACAGAATCTACCTAAATGCAAACGTCCGGGTAATGCAAACATGGACGGACAATTTTAGTAGTGAATAATTCAGTACTTCAATTCCGGTGTTAACCATGTTAACATCGACTTTTAGCAAATATTTTGGTATGACTTGGGAACCGAATTGTGTTGAGATGAAATTTCAGAAAAATCAACACTTCAACATGAAAGTTATCTCTAACAATGTTACAAAAACGTCCGGTTAAACGTATGAGACGAGTACCTCCTAGAAAGATGTCCCATCCAGCGATGTTCCCACAAGAAATCTAACGCAATATCTTTGTGCATTCACCGTCCCATGAAGCCAGTCAAAAATCTCAGCTGCTGTTGATGAGGTTGGGGTAACCCTCATAACCTGACAGTCTTTTTTGTGGTCACAATTTGCGATGTTAATCGCCAACATTAGAGATGTACGTGGACGCCGCCATGTTTATAAAGCGTAAACGAATTAATCTGTCGTTATCGTATACAATGCCCTATAGTTAAAACTCTTACCGTACCGTACCGGCATAAAACATCGCCATCGGTTTTTTTTTTTCGCGGACCAAAAAAAATCGTTAGGGTCGGGGGCAAAAAATAGGGTCGGGCGGGTTCCCTGTACCAAGACTATTTTTTGTGGCTTCAGTCACATTTTAACATGTCAAACCTTTACACAATAACATTGCTACTGAAGTTTGTTGTCACACTTAACTATTGAATTATTGGATTGTATGCAGATGTTTAAGATGTGTAAAGGCTTATTTATAACAACACTTATGTAATACAATATCACTGCAGTATGTTTAATAAGATTATTTAACATTTACAGTAATTCAATATCTTGATGTTACTCTGTTTTGCAGTATTTGAGTGTGCTGTGAGTCCCACAGGGGACAAGCTGTACATAACTAGCAAATTTGACAAGCTCCTCACCCTGGCCAGGAATGGAACACTCCTGGCTACCTTGACAGACCCAGACCTATATCTCCCACATGGTATACATGTGACCCCTGCAGGCCAGGTGCTGCTCTGTGGAGGCGTGCCCCAAGCTATACTACAGGTGGGCGGCAAGGGGAGGAGGAAGCTGGCCACTCTGGCTACACATAAGGATGGAGTGAGGTCTCCACTGGTAGTCTGCTACAGCGGAAGCACATCCTCCATCATTGTGGGACAAAATGGGGACAATATCCTAGTGTGAAGGGTGAAATAGTGTGTACATGTATGTATTAGTTGTTGTAATTAGTTATTGGTATTTCAATGTCAATGCATTATTGAGTATTAAAACATTGTAGCATGTGATATTACACCAAAAGTATGTGTTTAGTTGCATATACAAATAATGTGCATACATATATTATTAGCTTAAAAATGGGAAATGTTCTGTGAACATTATAAATTACTGATAAAAATTATGTTATGTTGTTCTTACAATTGTTTTAGTAAGTCTTTTAATTAACAAGTTGTTGTGAACTGTGTATGAGAAAACAAAGCATTCAAGTAAACCTATGTGTGTACTTAAGTATGCAAATGTAATTATTGCTATTTTTAGATTTTCATATCTATGTCATGATGCCATAAAACTATGAAATAGTAATAGTACTCTTTAGAGGAAAATATATTGATCATGTATTAATGTTTACTGAAAGTTAACATGTGATGTTAAATTTATTAATTTAACCTTGTTTTATGGTGCTGATAAATGTGTCATTGGTTATTATAACATGTGTGAATCCTAAAAAGACATACACGTGATATATATTGCTTTTCTGCTTTGACCAGAGTAGAAGAATGAACATACCCCATCGGGGAAGCCTTGTCAGAACCTATCCCAACCCATTTCTCCAGCGAGCTTATTGACATCTGATCTTGCAACAGTTTAAGGTAAGTAGGCTTAACTTTAATTGCTTTTATGCCCCCGGATTGAATGATTGAGGTTATATTATTTTGGGCCTGTCTGTCTGTCTGTCATTGTATTCGTCTGTCATTGTATGTGTGTGTCTGTCCCAAAACTTTAACCTTGCTCATGACTTTTGCAATATTGAAGATAGCAACTTGATATTTGGCATGCATGTGTATCTCATGGAGCTGCACATTTTGAGTGGTGAAAATTCAAGGTCATCCTTCAAGGTCAAAGGTCAAATATATGGCTTCAAAGCGCAGTAGGGGAATTGTGATTCACAAACACGGCTCTTGTTTATTTGTTGACTGTATTGTGTATTACAGTCATTGAATTACAGCTTATGTTTAATTTATGATCTTTTAATCTGGATCAATGTGCTTTAATACAAATAAATAAGTGCAATATAAACATATTTTCTGGTGAAGAAAAGAAACTCAAATATAGTTATAGTTATTATGTAATGCTTTTCTGGTAATTAAAGGTTTCACTGTATTTTCCCAGTTGGAAGTAGTCCATACAAAAGTGGTCAAGGAGTGACAATGTCGCACACGGACATCAGCAAGTCCCTGCAGACAGGACCCGAACAGAGTCTGCAAGGGAAACCAACGACGATGATCACTATAACATGACATGTGCCTCGACCACGGATGAGGGCAGCCATTCCTTGCAGCCAGGATCTGAACAGAGCCTGCAAGAGAAACCAACGACGATGATCACTATAGCATAACATGGGCCTTAACGACAGATGAGGGCAGCCAGTCCCTGCAGTCAGGACCTGAACAGAGCCTGCAAGGAAAACCAACGACAATGATCACTAAAGCATGATGTGGGCCTCGACCATGGATGACAGCAGCCAGTCCCTGCAGTCAGGACCTGAACAAAGCCTGCAAGGGAAACCAACACAATGATCACTATAGCATGACGTGGGCCTTAACGACGGATGACATCAGCCAGTCCCTGCAGTCAGGACCTGAACAGAGCCTGCAAGGGAAACCAACGACGATGATCACTATAGCATGACGTGGGCCTTAAGGACGGATGACATCAGCCAGTCCCTGCAGTCAGGACCCGAACAAAGCCTGCAAGGCAAACCAACGACGATGATCACAATAGCATGACGTGGGAATTCTACTGTTTTTGCATGTCTCTAACATACATTATTTTTACAAATAGTAAAACATGCCAGTTATGCGCATTTCATGGGTATTCTTTTCCCAAATTTGATAGTTTGTTTTGTTAAATGCTTGACTCTGTATAATATCAGAAATTGCGTCTGGGCTCCTGCTATTTTATATCCTTGAAATTTATAAGTTTATTATCTATAAAAACAGTTTATTTTTCAGTTAATTCACCTGCCAATAACTTGCATGTTATACTTTAACTGGTATTCCTGTTGTTCCGTCTTTAACTTCTCATTTAAATGAAGTGCAATACTTAGAGCAAATTGCATAATTTTGAGCGACAATTAAAGATGTAGTAGAATTTTAAAATTTGATTAATACAATGTTTGTGTTATTTGTGTTGTTCAAAACTAGTGTTTAAATATAAATGCTAAAATATAATAACATAATAAACATTTTACCAGACAAACTGCATAGCTTTCACGGAAAATCTAGTTTGCTTTGTTGATCGAGTATAAAATATGTGTATAAAATGTGTAACATATACATTTCAGAATCTTCCAGGACTTAATGCGATTGTTTGGAAATGGTTCTGGTGGTCGCAGCCCTTTGAAGTAGCATCATTGACATCATTTTAGCTGACAATTTCAAGGGAGAGAAAATGTAGGAGCAACTGTTGTCCTACATTCCCGGGTTAGGGTTGTCAACGTCGACGGTCGGGATACACACCATGTCTGTGTGTTTGGCCTGCTGAAAGGAGCAGCAGCACAAATATAAGGTATTATGTAGTTCACATTCACATCAAGTGGTAGTTATGAAACATCACTCGATCCTGAGAGATGCCCAAGCCCAGATACAGCCATGAGATGGAAGAATATTTGCATCATTTTCTATATAAAGGGAATAATTTAAATAACATCATCCAACATGTATTTGTTAAACAGTCTGATTCGTTTATCAAACAAATCTTTTGCATATTCATTTATTATGCCCCCCTTCAAAGAAGAGGGATATATTGTTTTGCTGGAAGCTGGTCGGTATGTCGGTCGGTCTGTCGGTAGACCAGTTTGTTTCCAATCAATAACTCGCCAACGATTTGACGAATGGCCTTGGAAGTAGAAACTTTTGAAATTTGAACTATTGATATTGGGGTTACTAGGTCAAAGGTAACTTTCACAATAAGAGTGAAAATCGTTTCCGATCAATAACTCATCAACAAATTGACCGATTGGCTTGATACTTCACATGTGCATTAACCTTGAACAGCAGATGTCCCTTATTAAAATTTGGGTCACTAGGTCAAAGGTCAAAGTCACCGTCACAATAAATGTGAAAATTGTTTCCGATCAATAATTCTTCCACAAATTGACTGATTGGCTTGATACTTCCCATGTGCATTGGATTTGGACAGTAGATGACCCCTATTGAAATTCGGGTTACGGGTGCAAAGGTTATGGTTACTGTCACAATAATTGGGAAAATTGTTTCTGATCAATATCTTGTTAACAAATCGAATGATTGGCTTTACACTTTCCATGTGCACTGGCCTTGGTCAGCAGATGATCCCTTTTGAAATTGTGGTCACAAGGTCAAAGGTCAAGGTCACTTTCACAATATGTGTGAAAATTGTTTCAGATCAATAACTCGTCAACGAATTGACTGATGGCTTGATACTTCCCATGTGCATTGGACTTAGGCAGTAGATGACCCCTATGTTAATTAGGGTCACTAGGTCAAAGGTCAAGGTTACTGTCACAATAAGTGGGACAATCGTTTCTAATCAATAACTCGTCAATAAATCAACCGATTGGCTTGGTACTTCTCATGTGCGTTGGCCTTGGGGTGACTGCTATTGCATTTGGGGTCACTGGGTCAAAGGTCAATGTCACTGTCACAATAAGTGGGAAAATCGTTTCCGATCAATAACTCGTCATAGAATCAACTGATTGGCATGATACTTCCCATGTGAATTGGCATTGGAGAGTAGATGACCTCTATTGGAATTAGGGTCACTAGGTCAAAGGTCAAGGTCACTGTCACAATAAGTGTGAACATTGTTTCCAATCAATAAATCATCAACGAATTGACTGATTGGCCCGATACTTAAAATGTGCATTGGCCTTTGACAGTAGATGATCCCGATTGAAATTGGGGTCACAAGTTCAAAGCCCTGTTTAGGGGGCATATGTCTTCGACCGTGGAACTCTTGTATTAATTAAGTGGTAATTTGTCAATATAGACTTGGAGACAGGATAAGAATAATAGTATTGTCTTAATTTGTCACCGTGTGATTATTCCAATGTAGTGTAAAGACTTTAAATTGTATCCTCTCTTAAGCGGACAACTGTTCCAGTTCCGTTTTATTTCACCATATGTTTATATGTATAACATCACCCCAATACTGAAATCCCTTGTATTCCATAAACCGGCCTAATTTTACATCATATGTGCTTATTACCAAACAGATTATTGTTAAAAGATTTGCATTTTGAGGGTAGAACATTAAACTGGTGTCTCTGCTAGACATTGGAGTCTCAGATATTCCAGTGTCACGCTGAAACATTGATTGTTGGAGAGTTTTTCTAATTAGCTTCGTCAGTTATGCAGAGGACTACTGTCTAATAAACAAAAGTTCAATTCCAACAATCAAACAAGTAAAGCTCTGAATTAATATATGTACTCTGTGATAAAACATGGCAAGCTGTGTATGAACATATGTTTGTGGAATTTGTTATGAAATTATTTCTATAACATTCACACCTACCTATTATTATGCCCCCCTTCGAAGAAGAGGGGGTATATTGCTTTGCACATGTCGGTCAGTCTGTCGGTCAGTCGGTCGGTCCGTCCACCAGGTGGTTTCCGGATGATAAAACGCTTGGGCCTAGGATCATGAAACTTCATAGGTACATTGATCATGACTCGCAGATGACCTCTATTGATTTTAAAGTCACTAGGTCTAAGGTCAACTTCACGGTGACCCGAAATAGTAAAATGGTTTTTGGATGTTAACTTAAGAACGCATACCTGGCCAACAGGGCGAACTCTGAACAATATAACTGAAGCAACTGGTCTGTAATCCTAAATCTATAATTATTAGTCCAATGAAACATCATCATTTGAGTAAAATACAGTGGATCAGTAAAAATATTATCAGAATATGAGATTTTTTTGTATATTTTGTATATTAAATATTGTGTTAATGTTGAATTTTGTTGATTAATATAAATATAAGCAGGACAGGGGAGGTAATACACTATTATATCTTTCTTATATACAGGGAAAACAAATGCAATAAGTTTAAATTTCATGTTTAATAAATAGAGGATATTTGTTCATGTCAGTGTGAGATCATTTGTTATGTTTTTTATTATCCCTTGACATATTGCTTTTATATTTTGCATACTTGTTTACCAACATCACCCCAACCTCACCCCCCACCCATTTTTTTTTAAACATTAATAAATTACCACACCCCACATTATACCCCCTCTCACTCCCCCCTAGCCCCCCTACCCCCCCACCCCCCCAAAAAAAAATTTTTTTTTAAACATCTAATAAATCACCCCACCCCACATTATACCTCCCTCTCACTCCCCCACCCCCCCTACCCCCCACCCCCCCCAAAAAAAATTATTTTTTTTAAACATCTAATAAATTAACCACACCCCACATTATACCACCCTCTCACTCCCCCTACCCCCCCTACCCCCCCCCCCCAAAAAAAAATGTATATTTTTTTAAACATCTAATAAATTACCACACCCCACATTACCCCCCTCTTACTCCCCCTAACCCCCCCACCCCCCCCCCCCGAAAAAAATAAAATAATTTTTTTTGTAAACATCTAATAAATTACCACACCCCACATTAGACCCCCTCTCACTCCCCCTAACCCCCCCCACCCCCCAAAAAAAATTAATAATAATTTTTTTTAAACATCTAATAAATTACCACACCCCACATTATACCCCCTCTCACCCCCCCCTACCCCCCCCCCACCCCCCCCCCAATTTTTTTATTTTTTTAAACATCTAATAAATTACCCACCCCACATTATACCCCCCTCTCACTCCCCCCTACCCCCCTACCCCCCCCAATTTTTTTTTAAACATCTAATTAATTACCACACCCTATATTATACCCCCTCTCACCCCCCCCCTTCCCCCCCCTACCCCCCCCCCCCCCAATTTTTTTTCTTTTTTCTTTTTTATTTATGAAAGATCGTCTAATAAATTAATAAATTATTGAATATAGACAATTTCCCCATGATGGCTTACGTTATACTGTCAAGCACTCGAATAGTCGAGCGCGGTGTCCTCTGACAGCTCTTGTAAGGTCAAAAGGTCAAAGGTCAAGGTCACAGTGACTCGAAATAGTAAAATGGTTTCCGGATGATAACTCAAGAATGCTTACGCCTAGGATCATGAAACTTCATAGGTACATTGATCATGACTGGCAGATGACCCCTATTGATTTTCAGGTCACTAGGTCAAAGGTAAAGGTCACAGTGACTCGAAAGATTACAATGGTTGATATTTTACATTAGGTCAAAGGTCAAGGTCACAGTGACAAAAAACATATTCACACAATGGCTGCCACTACAACTGACAGCCCATATGGGGGGCATGCATGTTTTACAAACAGCCCTTGTTTAAGTAAGGCATTTGTAATTTACTTTCATAAGTATGTGCTCTGAGTTCTTATAAACCAGATGACCCAAGAAAAGTGTGAATATATTTTCTAACTGGTGAAAAGATCTTTTAACAAATAATACAATTCTTGAATGTTCATTTCAGTGCTGGTTCGTACAGGAACCCGTTCAATCACCCCTGAACACCCCTGGACACTGTCCGAGCCTTAGGCGGGCATGGGCTTTAATGGGATTCTGATCTAGGATCTTATTGCAAAGGCTCAAAGAGCTTTACCACTTAGGTAAGGCCAGTCAAACCATGAAGCTCAAAACTTCCCTGCTAAGAGGCAGAGATTTCCTCATCAACAAGGTCAGTCGCTGTGTGAATGGTTTTGATATTGCATACGAAAAGATGTTTGTTAAATGAATCTTTTTTATTTTTATTTCTTGGTCATTCAAATATTTTTAAGTAGGGATTTACCATATTAAAGTGGCCACTTTGTTCCATCTGAAAGCCATTTAATCAGACAAGAAAATTTAAAATATTGTGTTTATAATTAGTTGTATAATGTCTATACATGCCACTAAAGTAAATCGAGTAAAGTAGAGTAAATCGAGTAAAGTAGAAAATGTTTGCTTCAAGTGCACGATATATATTCAATGTGTACGCCCCCGGTAGTGTCCTATAGCAGTCGCACTATACGTCCGTCCATCAGTCAGTCCATCCAGCATTTCGTTTTCCATATTCGCAACACTTAGATATTCAACTTATTTTTCATGTGTGAGTATACCTACATGACCTACAGATGATGTGTGAGTTTCATTCTGGTTAATTGATTTTTGGCGAAGTTATGGGCATTGGACTTAGATTCTTTCTTTATAATAACCATTTTCTAGGTTTATATAAAACGTGTTCAGATATTTAGCTGATTTTTTGTATGAAAGTCTACCTACATGACTTACAGATGAAGTTCGAGTTTTGTTCGGTTCCATTGAAATTTTATGAAGATGTGGGCCTTGGACTTTACAATTTTCTCTAAATTAACTGTTGTGCGACTTTGAAGCGTAGTAGGGAGCATTGTGTTTCACAAACACAGGTCCAGTTATCAAGAACATTCAAACATAATTTAGAATTTTTCCTTATAGTTTCTTTTTCTGAATTTTTTGTTCATTGAATTCCATTATAACTGATGCCATTTTAGAATGCATTTTAATATTTTTGTTGACTTGGACTTTGAGACATTTCTTGGACTAGTGTAGATGTTTTTTATCTATTCACAGGGGCCTTACCCTCACCAGGCCCCGAATTCAAGCAGGCCCCAACATCTTGACAGGTAAATTCCCTTGCCAATGCAAAAGAGGTAACACACTAAGAAGTGTTCTCCAACAAGTCAGGGGTCAAGGTCGATCGATGTCGAACTTGGAATATTTAAATTGATGTGATGTCTATTCATGAGGTTCATTCTAGGAATGCTATCAAGCTGAAAAACAAATAGGTAATACTGTATGCAAACTGGGCTTTCTGCTTTTCAATGAATTGACCAGTATGTACTATTCCAATTGAGGATTAGATTGACTATTAAGAGCTATATTTGTGAGAAAAAAAATCTGCAGGTACCAACCAAGCAGACCCTTATATACTCTTTTCATTATCCCATACCACATCAATGTTAAGTATCAGATTGGAACTGCAGTTAATAAATAGATGGGCTCAGCGTAATTTGTATATTTTTGTTACATTGGTTTTCTTTTAATTTAAGTATAGAAGATCCGAAAATAAGCTTTAATGATTAACCTTGTCAGCTGTTTCACTGAAGATAAATGTAAACAAGACCTTTAAATTGGCATTTTTTGTTGGCAATGCCGCTCTAAATATTCTATGTGTATACAATTTAAATTGAGTAAAGCTCACATTCTTGACTTTTTTGTGCTTCATACGGTGTTGGCCTGTGTCTAATTTTATGTCAAATGATGACTTGTTTTAAATAAAGGACCTTGTAGTAATGATATGAAGTATCTCCTTATTACGCAACTGGATATTGACTTTAGTTAAATGTTGATTTCATAGCTTCAAATTGTAATTAACATGGTATCCATCCAGAAAATCCGCACCAGGCTAATGAACGGCACCATGTCAAATTTTACCCTTCAGAGGAACAACAGGACCCCAGGCCTTTTTTCGCCGTGGCTCAAATGTGGGCTCAAGAAGTAGCCACCCAGCCCGGGCCTCAGTCGTGGGAGCAAGGTCATGATGCACCAATGGTCTCAACTCATTATCTGGGCTTCTCACAACAGCAGTGGAGCAACATGCCTGCAAGGTAGGGATGCAAGTTAATGATTATTAAAACACAAACCCAGTTTTAAAGTGGGTATAGTGTAGTCAATGTTCTGTCTGACCAGTCAATGTTCTGTCTGACCAGTCAATGTTCTGTCAGTTGGTCAGTCAGAGGGGCAGCTTGTTTGCATATTATGTAAAAAGCTTTTGTTTTAAATCTTATTAATATTTCTCATGGGATTAAACTGAAACTTCAAATATGTGATCCCCAGAAAGTGTGGTTTGAGGGTTAGTGGTCATTTGTGTGACAAATTTTGTATTGGCTAAGTTACTCACTAGCACAATATTTATTGACTATCCCTTTATCACACCATACAATAGAATTCAGAAGCTGTATAACTTATTGTATGTGCAAGATTATTAACTAACACAGTTTCAAATAGGTGTGTGAATAGTTTTTAGCTCCACTGGCCAGAGGCCAGCGGGGCTTATGTCATGGTCCTGTGTCCGTCGTGCGTGCGTGTGGCCGTCTGTGCGTTAACTTTTTCTTTAAACATCTTCTTCTCCTAAAGTTCCGGTCCAATTCTGATGAAATTTCTCAAGAATGTTCCTTAGGTGAACCTCTTTCAAATTTGTTCAAATTATGCCCCTGGGGTCAAATTTGACCCCGCCCCGGGGGTCACAATTGAAAATTTGCTGATATAAGGCCTATTTTGTGAAAACTTTCAAAATCTTCATGTCCATAACCATTGGGCCTAGGGTTATCAAATTGGGTATGTAGAGACATCTAATAGTCCTCTACCAAATTTCTTCAAATTATGCCCCTGGGGTCAAATTTGACATTGCCCCGGGGGTCACAAAATTGAACAAATGCTTATATAAAGCCTATTTTGTGCCAACTTTAAAAATCTTCTTGTCCATAACCGTAGGGCCTAGGGCTACCAAATTCGATATGTAGTGACATCTAATAGTTCTTTACTTAGTTTGTTAAAATTATGCCGCTGGGGTCAAATTTGACCCTGCCCCGGGGGTCACAAAAATGAACATTTGCTTAATATATCCGCGGCCCGCGAAATCGTTCCGCATTTTACACTGGTAGATTCTGCCTAAGCATTTTTTAAAAGAGCAATATAATTGGCTGTCGTTTCCCAATCTTCCAATTAAAATCGGTTTCATAAAATGTGTTTGGTATTTCGTATGCAAATGGCGCCGTTGTGAAGCGAAAATTAAGAATATTGAAATGACAAATATCAATCGAATTAACGACTTACATCATATAGTTTTATAGGAATAATGAAATGTGTTTGTCAACGAAAAAGACTACGTTTTAGATACAAGAAACACACATTTTGTTTAGAAATGATCACAGTGAATTTGTGTGACGGAAACCAGTGTTTCTGTTTGCAAATTGGGAGTTCAGTCTACTCGCGAAGTAAAACAATTTAGAAGAGGATCTTTCGAACATGGAAATAGACAAACATGATTTGATTTATATGATAGTTGATCTGTGTACAGTGAGGTCGTCAGTTCTGAAAAGTCGCCAGTTCGAAACAAATTGAAACTAATTTAACATTTACAAAAAAACTTAACACTTTTAACTAAACAAATTATTCAGTCATGAACAATAACATTTGATGTTTTTTTACCTCAAAAACTGGAAGTAAACAAACAAATCTAAACAGTCACCATCAATGAAACGCTCACAGGCGTTTTTTAGAATGGCGCGAATACTCTGTCTGCGGGCATGGTGTTGCGTGAGAAAGAAACGATTATTTTCCTTATCCATTGTCAAAGGTAAGTGATCGTGGTATCGATTTGAAGGATATTAATCACAGAATCAGAAAACAACTTCTTGTGTACATTTACAGTTGAACTGTTGATTAAAACACGTGAAACAGACAGTCTGGTACAGATGTCAGTTTTGAAACACCCGTTTCGCGTAACGGGGGTTGTCTCAAATGTATTTATTAACTTTCACACAGCTATTTAAACGGGTCAGAGTAACTGACATTTGAATTATTTTCGTAAATTAAAGTACATGGACAGTCTGTATTGCATAAAAAGCTTAATTTTTAACCAGGTTTTCCGAAGGAAAAAACTGGTTATTAGATTGGCGAATGCGGGCGGGCTGGCTGGCTGGCGGGCTGGCGGAATGAGCTTGTCCGGGCCATAACTATGTCGTTCATTGTCAGATTTTAAAATCATTTGGCACATTTGTTTACCATCATTGGACGGTGTGTCGCGCGAAATAATTACGTCGATATCTCCAAGGTCAAGGTCACACTTTGAGTTCAAAGGTCAAAAATGGCCATAAATGAGCTTGTCCGAGCCATAACTATGTCGTTCATCGTCAGATTTTAAAATCATTTGGCACATTTGTTCACCATCATTGGACGGTGTGTCGCGCGAAATAATTACGTCGATATCTCCAAGGTCAAGGTCACACTTTGAGTTCAAAGGTCAAAAATGGCCATAAATGAGCTTGTCCTGGCCATAACTATGTCATTCATTGTGAGATTTTAAAATCATTTGGCACATTTGTTCTCCATCATGGGACGGTGTGTCCCACGAAAGAATCACGTCAATATCTCCAATGTCAAGGTCGCCACGACTAAAAATAGATTAAAAAAAAAAAAAAAACTTACAAAGGGGGTTAATTTTTTTTGGTCATTTCAAAAGTTCAGTTTGAGTTTTCTCCCTTTATCAGATTTTTTTTTCACAATGAAAACCTGGTTTTGTGACAATTTTGTCCCTTGTTTTATTTTAATTGAAATTAAATGATAGTTAAATTGTATAATATTGTGTCAACGAAAAGGTTAGACATCGATCACATATCAAATATGTTTGCAGTTAATCTTCATGGAATAAAACAACTCAAAATGGGAATATCTTGTGTGCACCCTTCATGAATATGCATATCTGTATCATTTTTGTAAAACAATAAGAAATTGTATTTCTTCATACTACTTGAAAATTGAAAATAACTAAAGTTTATCTTAAAACTGACAAAATGCTGAATAATATATGTGTTCATTATTAGGAAAGTGTGCACAGACAGGTGATTGGAGGCGGGCTTTAGTGCATAGTGGGACCTCTCATCCAAACGTCACGTCATTGGCGTCCACAGTCTTCTCGTATATTGTGTTTGGCCTGCCTGTCTGTCTGTCATTCTGTCTGTCATTCCGTCTGTCATTCTGTCCCAAAACTTTAACCTTGGTAATAACTTTTGCAATATTGAAGATAGCAACTTGATATTTGGCATGCATGTGTATCTCATGGAGCTGCACATTTTGAATGGTAAAAGGTCAAGGTCATCCTTCAAGGTCAAAGGTCAATTTATGGCTTCAAAGTGCCGCAATAGGGGGCATTGTGTTTCTGACAAACACATCTCGTGTTTCACATTTCTTTAAACTTTTTAACTTTAATATATGCTCTTTAACAATAGTAGACACACTGCAAAATTCATCATAGATTGATAGACGGTTTTGTATTGGGATTGTAGTTAAATTCCAATATTATGTAAGGTTATCTTTGAAACCTATACAAAAAACTATACCATATAAATGTGTTAATATTACAAAGGCGTGCGGGACAGGCGATTGGAGACAGGACCTCAAGAAAAAGAATACAAGCACAAAACCAGAAAAGAAGAGGAAACAACCAGAGCCAAGTTTAAAAAGAGGGAAAAGGCCTATAATCAAAAAGCTAAAAACATCACACCAGAAAGACAAAGTTCCTATGGACAAAAAAGACAATGACAGTCCCAAAGCATTTTGTAAAGCATGCCATATGACTTGAGAAGAAGACCATGAACTGGATCTGGAACGTGTGTGGGTTCAGTGCGACAAGTGTGATGGCTGGGTTCATTCTGAGTGTTTATCATACTCATTGGAAGAAGACGAGCCTTTCTTTTGTCCTGATTGCCTGTAGATACACATTTATTTCATCAGGTCTGAAAATTATGGTTGATGAATATTGTATTATTCATGCCACATGAAAGTCATTCATAAGATGACATTTGAAGCCATCTCAATAACTTTTTATACTTACTTTGTGTCTTTCGTAAGAATTCTCCCGCAGTGGGGATCAAACACATGTCATAAGAACATAGTGACAAAAATAAATTACTTGTAACTATTGCATGCATTTTTTATGCCCCCAAAGGTGGGCATATAGTGATCGCATTTCCGTCTGTCTGTCCGTCACACTTGCGTTTTGGTTTCGAAAAAAGCTCATAACTGTTGTGTAGCTTCAAATGTAGCCTTTATATTTGGTATGCATGTGTATATGGACAAGGCTTTTCCATACGCACACACATTTAAACCCCTTTGCCCTTGACCTTGAACTTAAGGTCCACGTTTAGGTTTCAAAATCTGCATTTAGGTTTCGAAAAAGCGTTTTCTGGGGCATATGTCTTACTATGGAGACAGCTTTTGTTCATTTGTATGTATGTCATCTTCGTTTAATCAGCAGATAGAATTCTTTAATCTTCAGCCCGACATGGAAACGCCTTCAACATGGGGTAACATCAATGGAACAAACATCCATGAGAACAGGACTACAGACTGTTACCCTACCCCCAACATTACAACTTTTGACTCAAACAAAATGACACTCAAGAACTCTGTGATAAAAGGTTACCATGTTTTTATGATTAGACCATTTATCACCAGTCCACCATCACAGTTGATTGTTGACCGAGATTATAGTAATAAAAAGGATCCAGATGCATGTTTGGTATGGTTGCCAACGTTGGAAACATTTCTTAAAAGTAGCCATAATACAGTTACAGATGAAAAGCGCCAGCTGACATTATCAGATTAAATTATGCCCCTGGGGTCAAATTTGACCCCGCCCCGGGGGGTCAAAAAATTGAACATTTGCTTAAATAAGGCCTATTTTGTGAAAACTTTTTAAAAAAATCCGTCCATAACCATTGGGCCTAGGGCTACCAAATTTGGTATGTAGTGACATCTTATATTCCTCTACCAAGTTTCTTCAAATGTTGCCCCTGGGGTCAAATTTGACCCTGCCCTGGGGGGTCAGAAAATTGAAAATTTGCTTAAATAAGGCCTATTTTGTGAAAGCTTCAAAAATCTTTTCGTCCATAACCATTGGGTCTAGGGCTACAAAATTTGGTATGTAGTGACATCTTATAGTCCTCTACCAAGTTTCTTCAAATTATGCCCCTGGGGTCAAATTTGACCCTGCCCCAGGGGGTCAAAAAATTGAAAATTTGCTTATATTAGGCCTATTTTGTGAAAACTTTAAAAATATTCTCATCCATAACCATTGGGCCTAGGGCTACCAAATGTGGTATGTAGTGACATCTTATGGTCCTCTACCAAGTTTCTTCAAATTATACCCCTGAGGTCAAATTTGACCCTGCTCCGGGGGGTCAAAAAATTGAAAATTTGCTTATATAATGCCTATTTTGTGCAAACTTTAAAAATCCTTCTGTCCATAACCGTATGGCATAGGGCTTCCAAATTTGGTATGTAATGACTTCTAATAGTCCTCTACCAAGTTTGTTCAAATTAAGCCCCTCGGATCAAATTTGACTGTTCCCCAGTGTCACAAAATCGAACATATGCTTATATTGGGCCCATTTTGTGCAAACTTTAAAAATCTCTTGTCCATAACCATTGGGCCTATTTCTACCAAATTCGGTATTTAGTGACATCTAATAGTTCTCTACTAAGTTTGTTCAAATTATGCCCCTGGGGACAAATTTCACCCTGCCCTGGGGGTCACAAAAATGAACATATGCTTAAATAAGGACTATTTTGTGCAAACTTTAAAAATCTTCTTGTTCATAATTATAGAGCCTAGGGCTACTAAATTTGGTGTGTAGTGATATCTAATAGTCCTCTACCAAATTTGTTCAAATTATTCCCCGGGGCAGGGACCTATACAAACAAACACAAAACTGAACATATGACGTTTACCAGGGGAGATTACTGCGGCCGTGTGGCTGTGACCAACAACTGCAACAACATCTTGTAAACATGAGATAAAACCCTGTCATTTAGTGCCATTTTAGATCAGATGGTGACTGCTTACAAAGGAATTGAAGTAAGAAAAAGTATAATGAATGTTTTTCTTATAAACTGAAAAAAGTCGGGTTTTATTTAAATATGTCAGTGAACATATATCCGGATAAAAATATTTCGGATGACATTTCATGTCTTTTTTGTAGTGTTTAAACCAGTTTAATAATATCTTATTGATTTTAAAAACACAACTTCCATGAACATAATTATTTCAAGAAAAGTCAATATATGATACTGCATGGTAAACTCGAACTTTGTATCCAAGAGAAGGTGTTTGAATTAATGAAGTGCAATGTTCTTAACTATAGTATATGCTGCTTTTTAATAACTAATGATTCATTGTTCCATTTCTGAATCGTGACTTATGAATTGTGGATATGATTGTCAATTGCTCAACGATCCATATATATTTCTGACCATTTTATAATTTTCTTAAAATAAGTTATGAATTGATGTTAGAAGTCAAATGTATTTCTTAATTAAATACATTTATAAATATAAAGAAATAATCTTTAGATTATCATAATATTCTCAGGCCTGTTGGTCTTAGTGATGTGTGGGTTGTTAATTATATTTTGAGATGATTCTTTACAAAGAAAGATGCTACTATTGTATTTGTTATAAATGTGTGAAAGGCTCTAAGAAGGAACCAGAGATTATTAACCCTTTACCAAACACTAACAGGATTTTACGGGTTTGTAGCTGACAACTTTATAAATAATTGTGATTAAAGGAGATATTGCTCAAGATGAGCTATTTTTTATTTTATCACAATTATTTCTACCTTACCTGATCATTTCCTTCATATTCCATTACAATTTAATTGTCGTCTGCAACCTCTTTCAAATTGGGAAAGTCCAAAATGTGTCGTTTGGTAAAGGGTTAAGGCATTTTGATTCCTATGGGTCTTGTGAATCTGTTTCAAATCAAATGCGTAGACTTGATCTTCAGCATCTAAAAATATGTGAAATTGAAAGAACGACAATATCTTTTGGAGAGATAAATGTACCTACGTTATAAGCAAAGGACCTGTGCAACAATTCCCAGGCTTTTTAGTCTGTTTAGTTAACACGGTAGTAACTTTTTCCATATATAAAAAAGCTCGCCCTTCCAACTTTTAAGCGCCCAGTGGGACGAGGGATAGAAAGAGAAAGTCACATGCTTGAGTACATTTAAACCCATGCGCATTGCACGTTTTTTTTCGCATATAAAACAGTGGAGCGATACAGGGCCATCATGGCCCTCTTGTTTTTAAACAAAGAAAGCATAAAGTCACTTAGATCACTTGTGATCTATAATCGTAATTGAATAACAAAAAATGTGAAGAGAAAAGGTTACATTGCACCAAATTGTCCATTATGTATTTGTCTTTCAGCGTTTCTTGTTCTGTGACTAGCAGTTTTCAAGCAACCAAGCCTTGTTGGCACAAAAGCAAAAACAGCAGCAGCAGCAGTCTAGTAAGCTGTCTTCCTAGCTACCTAGTTACAGCAATGTGTTGCAGCGCCGTGCCAAATAAGAATTGTTGTAATAAAACCCAACGGAGTTAAAGAAAATATTTGTTGATTTCCGTTTAAGATTATAATGGTATATGGTTAAGACATCAACAACCCTGATGTATATGCATTAAAACTAATAGAAGTACGAATGCAAACATTATAATATACATTTCTTTATAATTTGTATTTATTCTCAAATATTTTAAGACGGACGTTATATTTGTTTCAAAATATATTTTAAAATATTGTTATGTTTTACTTTGCTTTAACTTTTCAAGATTTTCTATTCAATATGCATCTGTTTTTTAACCAGGTTGAGGATCTCCCTGCACCCCTCTGAGCCTAGCGATTAAATCTTCAGCCGCGATCTTGACCCTTGGGGGTCAGATTTAAGGTCACAAGGGCTTGGGTGATAATGCCAGTAAGAAAGTGTAAGATTTGAAAGGTATCTGTTCTCATATTGTGTGAGTAGATTCACTTACCCAAGTGACATAACTAAAATACAAAAAGGCAGCACATACTAAATAACCAAGCAAACTTATTACTAACAATTTTACCAATATATTGCAGTGCATATGGTATTTTTTAGCAATATGTTCTAACTGCGGTTAGTCCAAATATATGTTGTCCCAGCTTAGAACCCAACCAAGGCATTTCTTTAATGCATCACTCTCGTCGGTGTATAACAATTATTTTCAGTTATTCAATCACTTTTACATAGCTGTTTAGATAATACTTGTAAAACTATATGAAACACTACATGACCCAGTTATTAAATATTATTCCATCATTATATGTACACGAAATTACTGCCAAACAATAACAAACTCTACGAACAATATTGCACAATCTTTCTATAGCAAACAACATGTCTGCAGCTAAATACACCCTTTCCCTTTAAATATTGATTAATTGTTTTAGTTAACGAATTGGCCTTACAACATGACGTGCAAGACTGCAATGAAGAGCTCATTATCCCCACTTAAATGGATGTAGCCAAGAAATGATACGATATTTCCCAGCTGCATACCTACTCTGGTATGTATGGGTTTAGTTAAAAATTACTTATCATATGCTTTTTAGTTGAGAAAAGAATGTTATTATTTAAATAATAATTGATCTCAGTGAAAAATATAAGAATTTATAATATAATATTACAGTAAATTTAAACCCCGAAAATTCAAATGATTTCACAATAAAACACACATGTATCATGTTTAAGCTTTTCTCGCGTAAGTTTGGTTGTGTGTTGTTCTAACAAATGCAAACATAAATTGTTGCATTTGGTGAATCATCAATTATGTATAACACAATTTTTTCCAGAAACACGTATAATTAACATATGTGTTGTTAACCTGCCACTTGTTTTTAGCTCACCTGAGCGATAGCTCAGGGTGAGCTATTGTGATCACTCACCGTCCGGCGTCCGTCCCTCCGTCTGTCTGTCTGTCTGTAAACAATTTGTAAACATCTTCTTCTACTAAACCATTGAGCCAATTTCAACTAAATTTCATGTGGAGCATCCCTAGGTCATGGGACAAAAGAATTGTTAAAAAAAAATTGATCACATAACCAAGATGGCCGCCATGACCATATATGGTAAAAACCTTAAAAAATCTTCTTGTCAGAAACAGCTCATCAGATTTTCAAAAAAATTCACAGGGATGACCATTGAAGGCTCCCCTGAAAAAGTTGTTGAAAGAAATTTGATTCGTCAAAAAACATGGCCACAGGAGCTCGTTGAACTTTGCATGTTTATTCGTTTTTGCCTATTTTGTGAAAACTTTCAAAAATCTTCCACATTTTTTGTCCGATCCTTTCCAAATTTGCACAGTGTCTTTATATCAATGATGACTCGAACCCTACAAAAAATGAGCATTATTGGTCCATGAAGTACAGAATTACCTCCCCTTGAATTGAGAAAATGGTGTTTATGCAATAAAGTCCAAATTTTTCATCCAATTCTTTCCAAACTTGCACAGTGTCTTCATATCAATGAAAACTTGAGCCCTGTCGAAAATAAGCAACATCGGACCATTAAGTCCATAATTATCTCCTTGAGATGGCAGATTTAGAAATAATTATAGTGTACTCTTTTTTTCCAATTAATAGTGCTATTAGAGTAAAGGATTTGCTGGCTACAGGCCAGGTTTCTCTGACACGATTCTCTTCTGATGGCTTTGCTGCAGACCACATAAACCCTTAACCCAGAACAGTTAATTCTTTCTGCAAATGTTTGTGACTGTGGAAATCATTGAAATAAAAGGACAAATTGCTGAAATTAGCATTTTCTCCTTTCATCACAATGCTTCCTACCCTATTAAATCAGTTTCTTCTTATTCCATTATAATTTAATTTGTCGTCTGCAACCTCTTTCAATTTGGAAAAGGGTTAACTACCAGAAATCAATTAATGCTGTAGTTTTGTTGATGAGAAATTATTTTTCCTTTAAAATGGGAGGTGATTATTGCTTAGGAAATTGCTCTGGTAGGGTTGAATCATTGTGGGAAATTGAGAAATTGTTCAGTCCAAAATATGTTGATTGGTAAAGGGCTAAATGGATACCATTTTTAAAATGGGAGGTGATTATTGCTTAGGAAATTGCTCTGGTAGGATTGGATCATTGTGGGAAATTGAGAAATTGTTCAGTCCAAAATATGTTGATTGGTAAAGGGTTAAATGGATACCATTTTTTTCCAAGTTACCCTTTTCCTTATGCGAACATGGGTTGCCTGTTTAGTGGATGATATCTTGTCAATTTTGAGAAAAAAGAGGAATCTTTTCAAAACAAGCAAAACTTCCTTTTATCTCAATGTTTAAGTCCACTTTTTAGCGTACCTGAGCAGATCATATTTTCCTCTTAAACCATTGAGCCAATTTCAACCAAATTTCATGTGGAGCATCCTTACGTCACGGGAAAAAAATGTTGTTAAAAAAAAATTTGGTCACATAACCCAGCTGACCGCCATGCCCATATATGGTCAAAACCTTAAAAAATCTTCTCGTCAGAAACGGCTCGTCGGATTTTCAATTTTTTTTACAGGGATGATCCTTAAAGGCTCCCCTAAATAAGTTGTTCAAGAAAATTTGTTTCGTCGAAAAACATGGCCGCAGGAGCTCTTTGAACTTTGCATGTTTATACGTTTTTGCATATTTTGTGAAAACTTTGAAAATCTTCTTGTTTTATCAAAGTATAAGAAAGATATCCTGACATGTTCGGATACTGGATTCTGTAATCAGGATACTGATTTCGCTTACGATGTCCAAACATTCGGTCAATAGGCGAAGTTTTGACAATTAGTTTACTTAAAATTCAGGTGAGCGTTTTAGGGTCATCATGACCCTCTTGTTTCTATAAACACTCATTAAATATAGCTTGGTCATAAACCAAAATAAACTAATATATACCCTCTATTTATTTTATCTTGAATGCCTTGAACGTCAATAAAGTGTCAAGTGTAAGCACAGTGTGGACTTTGGTTAACTCTTTTTACTTTGTTTATATGCAAGTTTATGGCTTATTGCAGAGACACTCATTAGTGTGTTGCCGGGTTGAACCAGTAATTTGATACTTACGTTTCTTCCAAAATATGCTATTATTATTTAGACCTGTTTTGTCTTGTTTGACACATGGAATACTTTATTTCCCGAAAAAAAAACGAATAGCAAAGCGGTGAGTCAAATCTGGAGCATTTACAGTCACAATACATGCACTAGCAGCGGTCACCGTCTTGAGGTTTTGGCATCGCAATGGTGCCGGACCCTCCGGCAATCAACAACATGCAGAGCGAATCTATGGTGAGTTTTTAAGTAATGTGTATGCTGTTGCAATGCTATCCACGGGATTTTTCTAAGATGCCACGGGGCTGTTAGGGGATGGCCCCCCTCTGTACGTTATGCCTTTTGCATTGCCCCAATTTTAGAGATGGGTGGGTGCACGTAGATTTACCATTGTCAGTCCGTACATCTTTAAATCCAGTTCTCAGATTTTTTTATGTCCCCCACTATAGTAGTCTGTTGGTTGGTTGGTTGGTCTGTTGGATGGTTGGTCTGTTGGTTGGTTTGCGCCAACTTTAACATTTTGCAATAACTTTTGCTATATTTAAGATAGCAACTTCATATTTGGCATGCATGTGTATCTCATGAAGCTGCACATTTTGAGTGGTGAAAGGTCAAGGTCAAGGTCATCCTTCAAGGTCAGAGGTCAAATATATGTGGCCAAAATCGCTCATTTTATGAATACTTTTGCAATATTGAAGATAGCAACTTGATATTTGGCATGCATGTGTATCTCATGAAGCTGCGCATTTTGAGTGGTGAAAGGTCAAGGTCAGAGGTCAAATATATGTGGCCCAAATCGCTTATTTTATAAATACTTTTGCAATATTGAAGATAGCAACTTGATATTTGGCATGCATGTGTATCTCATGGAGCTGCACATTTTGAGTGGTGAAAGGTCAAGGTCAAGGTCATCCTTCAAGGTCAGAGGTCAAATATATGTGGCCCAAATCGCTTATTTTATGAATACTTTTGCAATATTGAAGATGGCAACTTGATATTTTGCATGCATGTGTATCTCATGGAGCTGCACATTTTGAGTGGTGAAAGGTCAAGGTCAAGGTCATCATTCAAGGTCATATATATGGGTCAAAATTGCTCATGTAATGTCAATTCTGCAATATTGAAGCTAGCGATTTTATATTTGAAATGCATGTGTATCTCATGGAGCTGCACATTTTGAGTGGTGAAGGGTCAAGGTCAAGGTCATCCTTCAAGGTCAAACGTCATATAGGGGGACATTGTGTTTCACAAACACATCTTGTTTTGTCTATTGTAATCTCCAAATGTGATGCTGATTGTGTTATGAAACTATCCAAACATATTTACTAGCGTGTGAACTTGCTTTCTTGAGTAATGAGTATGTTGGTTTCTATTACATAAGCAGAGTTTTCAGACAAAATTGGAATGTGGGATCAGCCGTGGCTATGATGACAAACACCTTTTCCTTTTTCACATAAGGCGTATAAGTTTTTTCAGAGCATTTGACCTCGCACATGTTTTATGAGCCATCGGCTTGCTATTACGCGCTTGGTTATTTTAATTGATGATAAGTTTTTTGTGTTTCTTCTTTTTTAATAGCAAAGGGTATCTTTATCGAATCTCATCCAAAAAGTCTAGATTGATGATTTGATTCAAATGTTTTTGGAAATAAAGAGGCTATACTTTACCTTAAATATTTATTATTGTATTGATACTTCCGTGAACATCAATTTGCCATATGGATTCAAATCTGATAAGTGGTAACAATCTATAGCAGTCAGTTCTGTTTTATATCTTTAAAAAAATATAATGAAAAACTTACATTGACAGTAACGCGCTTTCTTTTTTTCAGACGCCAATTGACGAAAACGAATCGGCCATTCAGAAACGCAGCCTGTTGCAGCAGTTGTTATCATATTGACCCCAGACATACCTAGGAAGCTAAGAGTTAAATACTGTTTGATTAAACTAGTCTCTAGATACCTCTTGGACTGTAAAGCACTTTTACTGACATGTCTCATCATTGAGTTTGGGGCAGGTTGAAAATGAGTGGCATGGTTCAGACGGAAATAGCAGAATGACAAAGCAAAAGAGTTCAAGAGGAAAACCATAAAGTAGGGTGACCAGCCACATTGTGTTATGTGACAACCCAAGTTGTGTTCAACGAAAAACAATAGTTCATGTCTTTTGAGAACTATAATGCTGACAGTCATTTTACTTTGAAGGTTTTTCTAAATATAGTTACATATAATGAGATAAAAGTTTCTTAATAACTGAAGTTATGTAAAGTATTATTTTGAGCACGAGTATAGCACATACTACGCATTTAGTCATCTGTATTACGAAACTTTCACTACAAATTATTATTCTTATTATGGCACATATATTCAAACTAAAATTTTACTAAACATATATTTTTGAACTTTGATTTTAAAACCTGTCAAACTGTTCCATACTTGATGTACCATACTTGCAATTGTCAAGAATTGCATTTGTCTCATTTTTTTCTCAAGAGAGAAAAATGTTCTTTGATTAAAAAATAAAAACAACGTTATCTTCTATGTAAGATAACAATTTGTTCACATCTGAACATAACACGTAAATTCTTGAAGTATTTTAAATTATTCAAAACTATAATCAGCCATAAGTATGTAAAGAAATTTTGTATAATAAACACTAAAGATATATGTTTGTTTAATGAATTATTAATTTAAGTACAATACGATACTCATCGTTACACAAACGCTTCTCTATGTTGAATAACAAAATGCTTCATTAGGTTACATGATTATACTATTATTGTTTAAATATGAACATTTCTTAAAGTGGCATTTTGTTTAGAAAATTCATTTATAATCGTCACAATAACAATATGCTTGCAGCACTGTCATCCATATTTTATAAATATAATTATATTAAACTTGATACGTATTGACATATGGCTGATAAGTGGATGTGACACTTTTCCAGTTTTGTTACAGTTTTGGTTAACGTTGACAATTTCAATAAAGCTGTCAGCTGCGTGCATTCATTAGGGCAAGTTTTCGTAAATCTCCATAACTAAAACATTAAGCAAATGTGTTAAGGCCAGATGTCCCTAAACGTTTGATTTGTTTTATTGAACTTTTATTGAATGTATGCCACTTGTTCCTTTTGTTGTTGAAATACAAAAAAAGCGTATAAAATGAATGAGAATTTTGTGTCGTGTTTGAAATATTTTGTATTGATAATTGATAAATAGAAAACAGAAGAAACATCTTGCGTTAATTTGTATGCATGTTCAGCTAAAAAAAACACCTGTTACCAAACACAAATATTAGTATTGGACTATAATCGTATTACTGGTATCCGATGCATTTTTAAATTATGCTTTTATTTGTTAGTTTACTGCAAATAAACAATTTTCATAAGTAAATATAAATATAATCTCTTTGCGTGTCTTTACCATATTGATCAAGAGTTCCTTATTTATTACATGATTTGTTATGTCTATGTATGACGTTTATTAATATCTTCAAAATGGTGAGAATACATTACACTGTTAAGAGTATTTTTATAGAAAAAGTTAAATATATCTCTAAACTGTAACCGGACATCTGTTGCATTTATCTGGCTAATTGAATGTAGTATTGTCTATAATCATGCATACTTTTATTATGGTAGTTTTGTTAAGACAAAGCGAATGACTCTAACCATGATGTTTTTGTTCACAGTTACTGTAAATGTTTTGTATGTAGATATGTAAGCATGTTTATGTTTGTGACATGTATTTGCTGATCTACTGTTGATGTTGCACACTCGATAAAGTACATAGCCGTTCTTGTGGAATAGTGTTGTACAATGACCATTTGTTGTTATGGCAAATACAATCGTGTATTTTCACTGCTTTTTAGCTTTCCCCTATTGCACCTGTGGGGGGGACATTTTTCGTTTTATTTGGACTGTCCGTCTGTCTGTTAGTCCTCCGTCAAACTGTTGTCACCCTTGATGACAATTTACAATTTTATGAAATATTAGTGACAGATCTTTCATATTGCACAAGTCGGCTTATGTTAAAAAGGTTATCATGACCGAATATGAACGTTTGTCAGTTTAAACGAGCATGAACGAACCGTTTCTTCATCATTCAACATTCAATGTTGGTTATACTTTCCACAAATGTTTACCATTATGAGATGGTTTTGAGGTGTAAGACCGATGTCCCCAGGTGAAAGGTAAAGATCAAACTTGAACGTCAAGTGTCAAATGAGCATTGATAAGCCTGTCCAGATCATGCAATTTCAAAATAACTCACCATGTGGCGATGCCATGTCATACATAAGTTATGTGCCCCTTGCACAAAAATCAATGGCACACTGAGTGATACACCTGTCAAACATGGACTTGCTGCAGCTTGTTAACTAATTACCCGGTACAAGTATTGTTGACAATGTTATTGACAGGTTACCGACAGGCATCCAGTACTTTGATCTGCTCAGTAATCATACCACTTTTTGTATCTTATTTGTTTTTATTTATAGTTTGACAACACACATTGTGGTATTTTCTAGACAAAAGTAAGAGAGCATTATGTTCAATCTTTTTATCGTATTTCTCAAAGCCAATTAGATACGATATGATTAAAGGGTAAATGTAAGATATTGTTCAAACACGACTCATGGTTATCGCATAAAAAGAAAAGCACACTATTTCATCTGGATGCATTCTGTTTCGTCAGCTAAAGCTATTGCATAAAGACAAGTGCAAACAGGTCATGACACTGTTGTAATATTTGGTTTGCGTAGAGCAAATTTGGCTATTGTGACGATTCTCACAATAAAATAGCAAAATCAATTCTTAAAGAATAAAAATCTATTTCAAGCAAGTTATACTAATTGAAAAATATGTTCAGCCTTAAAAGAACAGTATTTACACTCGTTTCTTTGTTATGTTTGTTGTGAATTGTGTTTTCTTTTTAATAACACAGTTCAGTTAAATTATAAACCAGTACATTGGTTTTGGACGATAGGCGACTATAACTCTACATAGAGGATTGGGGCGCATGCCTTAGAAACAGATGAGAGACAACATCAGTGCATTAAACGATAAAAGGATTTAGTGTACGGAGTTATTAATAATTTTGAATTCAACTGATATTAATGCGAGTTGGATGTTTTATTTCTGATGATTTAACATGTTAGCTGCTTAATGTTTAACGTAAACCTGTGTATGGAATTGTGGCAATCCTATCATTATTGGGACACATTAGTGTATAAATATTCAGAACGCTCTCTGGATAGGGATCGAACTCAGGATGTCCTCTGATCTCAAGCGGACAAGAACTCAACTACACCACTCCGAATTCACCATGACCTAAAATAACCTCGCTAAAATTTTGAGCGAATCGTCTAAAAGTGCATATTGAAATATTTGATCTCATGGAAAAACGAAGAATAGCGAATCATTATCATGTATATCTCGATATCTAAAACAATAGCCTTTATTCTGATAATTTCAGCAGTTTCAGAAATATTTCCTATCAGACGAGAATACAAACTAGAAATCAATCAAACAAAAATAATGAAAACATGCACGTTATTTGTGTTTGTTTCAATAATAAGAATACACTCAATGAATTGCGAAGTGTCAATACAAGACGGGTACCGAAGCTACACAGATATGAAACCACTGAGATTTTCAGTGGTTCGCTAAAACCTTTTAATATATATAGTCCTATTAAAACTACGATATAATCTTACAAAATAAGTCGGTACAATAGTATTTTTAACCAGGTTTTCCGAAGGGAAACTGGTTATTAGATTGGCGAATGCGGGCGGGCTGGCTGGCTGGCTGGCTGGCGGGCGGAACAAGCTTGTCCGGGCCATAACTATGTCGTTCATTGTCATATTTTAAAATCATTTGGCACATTTGTTCATAATCATTGGACGATGTGTCGCGCGAAATAATTACGTCGATATCTACAAGGTCAAGGTCACACTTTGAGTTCAAAGGTCAAAATTGGCAATAAATGAGCTTGTCTGGGCCATAACTATGTCATTCATTGTGAGATTCTACAATTATTTGGCACATTTGTTCACCATCATGGGACGGTGTGTCGCACGAAAGAATCACGTCAATATCTCCAATGTCTAGGTCACCACAACTCAAAATAGATTTATTTTGAAACAAACTTACAAAGGGGGGTAATTTTGTTTGTTCATTTCAAAAGTTCAGTTTGAGTTGTCTCCCTTAATCAGATTTTTTTCACACTGAAAACCTGGTTTTGTGACAATTTTGTCCCTTGTGTTAATTTCCTTCTACTGTGAAATGTGTGTTCCGTTTTTCGGCGCGCGCTGTTTAACCCAGCTTTTCATCTAAGTTGACCTTTGTATTTGTCCAATGAATTTGAATATGTAATTTCCCGCCCGTATGCCTGAAACGAAATAAAAAACGTGCAATCTAAAAACAGTTTTCACATTAACATGAAGATGTTATTCAATTGACTTTATAATTTTGGGAAGTATAGGGTACAAAATGGATTCATGTACTATATAGCGTTCTGCAACGACGTTAACTGCGTATTCAGTATGAAACAATTTTATAAACTGGCTTGAGAGATAGAACAGTTTCACCTTAAACTTGAAGTCAATACAGTTTGTGCATGCCCCTTTATATTAAGACGATTGTCAGCTCCAGAACGGTTGTACTTAAAGGCTGTGTTCTGATATTTAGAATACTACTGTATTGCATTCTGTCTATTGGTATGTTTTGGATCATATGAATATTGCTGTTCTCTATCCTAATATACGCTTTGATGAAACTATTTTTAATTGTTTTCGAAATTGACCGTTAAACATGTAAATGTTAAAATGTGTAAACAAGTCGACGTTCCAGCAGTGAAATCGTTACCCCACTGTAATGAATTGCATTCTAAACCGATAGTTATCATGGTAAGTTCGCGGTTCGTAACATAATCGTTATATGAACGCTATTGGTTTAACAAGGTGAACTTGAATTTTTTTTACCAGAAAGATCTTTAATGAAGTGATCGGCGATAGTATTATGGTATATCACTCATAGGTTTTTATTGTCTTTTCACAAATTAAATGATACGCATCAGTTTTGATTAATGCAATTTGAACTATTTCACCATACAGACCAATTTATCTATTAACAATCGAATCAGATAATAGTTTCCGACAAACAACTAAAACGGGTCTGTTCGAAGAAAGCGAGTGTAAATAGTTCAAATATGTAAAAATGACTCGTATTGGCCGATTGACTTATATGTTGTCTGTTATTTTCATTATTTTTTGTGTTTGTATATTTTGTTTTTATAGATGTATGATCATTTAAATATAATAAAGCGAAATAAACCGTGAGATCTGGCGCAACAGCCCGTAATTGATTTGTGTGTGATGCAGCAAATAATTGCGCAGACAATAGGCATTCGATATCCTTGATCTCCATAATATCCTTAAAGGGATCTTTTCACGGTTTGGTAAATTGACAAAATTGAAAAAAGTTGTTTCAGATTCGCAAATTTTCGTTTTAGCTATGATATTTGTGAGGAAACAGTATTACTGAACATTTACCATAGTCCAATATAGCCATTATATGTATCTTTTGACGATTTGAAAACCTAAAAATTATAAAGCGTTGCAACGCGAAACGATCGAATAATTTGGAGAGTTCTGTTGTTGTCGTTCAAATTTACGAAACTACGAAGATTGCTTATATAAGGTATAAAATACTTAACAAGTGTCTACCCGGCGGAATAGCCGAGAGGGCTAATGCGTTTTTACTTCAGACTAACTCCAGGACTCCGGGGGTCACTGGTTCGAGCCCTGGTACCGGCTACTTTTTTTTCCTTTTTTAAATTTTATTCTTGATTTTTTACTTGAGCTTTTAAGATCCAATGTTTACATTTATCAATATAAAGCATTTAATGACAAACTTCAAAATATGCCAAAATCTGTGAAAAGGCCCCTTTAATACATTTTTGAACTTTCATTAACACCAACCACAATAAACGCGTATATAATGTGTAAAGATATTTTTGTTTAATATTTCGCTGCAGTCGAGACCATAAGCTTGGTCAGGGCAATGACGCTCAATTGGTCGTTGTCGGCTCAGGTACGACTAAAAAGTACGCCGGATACTCATAGGTATACTACAATGCATCCCGGGTACGGAAAGTACGCTTAAAAGCACCCGGTCATACTTTGGTGTACTTTTTAGTATATTTACTTTACCCCGAGTATTTTATAATATGCGTAATAGTACCCGGGGTACTTTTAAGTAGCACCTGAGCCGACAATGATCAATCAAGCGGCGCTCACACTTGCACGTGAAACATAAGGGCAAATCAATGTGTTTATTTTCATATCAGAAAAATTGAAGCCATGATCTTAATCAGATCAAGTCTATTTTGTTCAATTGACTGGAATGTGTAAATGCGATATATGGGAATTTTACTCGAGTAACAAATATAGTAAACCTCGAATAGTACAACATATTTCAACGTATTGGCAATTTTTAGAAAGCGTGTTGTCTGGGTAGACCAATGCAGTGAGTGTATTTGGAGAAAGTTATATATAACATTCCCCGGGTAATGATCAAACTCGTGTCCACTCGACCGCAAGATGGACACAATATCAACTACAACAGCGCGACATTATCGTGATGCCAATTGCTTCTAATATAGAAAGAAGGAACAGAAAGACAGACTCGCACCAATCTACTTCCGGCCTTGCCAGCCGTCGACGTAATCGCAATACCCTTTTACTAGGAGTGTATACTGTTTTTAATGCAAATATCCAAGTAAATAAATGAAAACGTGTCATTAAATGGGTAGTTGTGTTGTTTAAACTGAATAAGTACGTTGTAACGTATTCATTACTGTACAGTTTAACCTCGGTGCATCATACTACTTTCATAATCTATATTGAAAAAGTCTGAATTACATCGCCTATTTTTATAACGCACTTATTTGCATTTCGCTTGTGTAGTTGTCATCACAGGGGCCAGTCAAAAAAAAAGTATATATAAGAAATATATCTTATGTATACTATTTTTTTTTTGACTGGCCACTGTGGTTGTCATGATAATATGCATTTTGTCTACATCATGCCTTACTCGTAAATCCGATATAAACGAATAGAATACATCATAGCATCTGTATTTGATGTCCAATCTGCATAAATCCTATATATGGACAACAACCAATTATGTCATCACGAGCGAACCGGATAGCCGAATGAAAACGACAATAGATGCTCTACGCGGACTAGATTTATCCGGTAATGACACGTTCTGGTTATTGTAAATCCCGGCTTCATGATGATGATAAACACGATGGTGTATGATGATAACTAGGACACAGACAAAAATGATGGTAATGATGATAGCGACGATGATGATGATGGCAATGATACTGATTCTGATGGTGATAGTGGTCATCGTGTAAGGATGGGGATGATGATGTTGATGATAAGGAGGAGGATGTTTTGTGTGTGTAATCTAAGCACTTTTTGCAGATATGGCATAAATGGCCGTTTACTAAATTATCAAACTCTTGTGAACAACATATGGTAAAAACGTCAGAGCAAAACGAACCATTAGTAGTATAAAAGTAGGGCTTTCGCGGCCATCTTGGACGGTTTATACCGCCATCTTGGACGTTCCAACGTTCTGATTGGTTGTAATGGAGTGAGATCGGCCTTCTGATTGGTTGATAGGTTTGGCGGTCTTCTTGGCGGTTTACAACCGTCGGTTTTTGGCGGTTTGATATATGATGAGTAAGAATGTTGGCGGTTTGACGCCATCTTGACGGTTTCACTTCCGTCGGTTTTTAGCGGTTTCGTATGAGTAAGAATGTTGGCGGTTTGGCGGCCATCTTGACGGTTTCCGTCGGTTTGAAATATAATACGTGAGCATTTTATCGGGCGGTTCGAATATTTGCCGCTATATTGACGATTTCACTTGTGTCGCTTTGAAATATGATAAGTGAGCATTTTTCCTGTTTCACCGCCTTCGGTTTAACATTTCATGAGCGAGCATGTTGGTGGTTTGAATGATTGCCGCTATATTGACAATTTCACTTGTATCGGTTTTAAATATGATAAGTAAGCATTTTAGCTGTTTTACTACTATCGGTTTAACATTTCATGAGCGAGCATTTTGGCGGTTTGAATGATTGCCGCTATATTGACAATTTAAGTCGGTTTAATGTAGGATGGATCCGCCATATTGATGCGTTATAATAAGATCGTTAAGGTACAAGTATGCACGGTTTAATAGTGTTGTTGGATTAAGTGGTTTATCTTTTCATCCATTTGTGTAATTTTTGTGGACGTTTGCGGGTACAATACGTGCGTGTATTTTCGTATAGAATAATGGCACAGGCACAGTTACTGTTTTCTGAAGATACACTATCTTATTTTAAGCAATATGGTTTTGAAAACATAACCTGGTCACCGGTGTGTAAAGAAATAAGTTGTACACTTGACAATAACTTTACCCTAGTTTTGAAAAAGAGACGATCTCGAGTAAAACTGGTTTTTAAAAAAGGAAAAAACAAGTTAATTTTACCAACGACAATGTTTGAAACGTTGTGTAGTTTAAAAGAAAGTGTTGAACTACTGATTTCATTTTTAGAGGGACAGTCGCCATGAATGCATTTCAAGAACTCGAGTTCAAATTTGAACACCTCACATTTTATGAAGATAGACTTAAAACATTTGATCTATGGTCACCTCAAATTCAACCGAACAAGTTTCAGTTATCATCAGCTGGCTTTTATTACACAGGTAAAAACGATACAGTAGAATGTTTTTCGTGTGCAGTACGATTACACCAATGGGGGAAAGAAGATGATCCGTTGGAAGAACACAAACAGCATTCACCAAAATGTTTATTTTTAAAAATAATTGGAGAATTAAAAACCAACAAATCAATTGAATCTTCGTGGAATCCATGGAAACCATCGGTTCACTCAGACATGCTTCAAAATGGCGGCGTGCATTTTGGCGGTTGCGTGATCTGAAAAATTTGAAAACAAAATTCGTTAGATATAAAGCTATATAAAGAAATCCTCAAGTACTGTGTTTCATTCCCACTTCAACAAGTGACAGAAGCACATAGTGAATATGGCTTGTTCATCATCTCAAGATTTTAAGCTCAGTTGTAAAGATGGACATAGTGTTTTATCATTAAACAATTAAATGGGGAAAGAAGAGAATAACATGACTGAGGGGGTGGAATTTTCATCACCCCCTCAATTAGACATCTCAACTTCAGCGAGTGTCATGATGATGCGTTCCTACTTTGACTTTTTATACGCAAAAGCTTTATGTGAAGTCAAAACAATGACTGTTCGAAAGAACTGTTATGGTTGTCAAACCAATCACCCTTCACAGAAAGAACATGACTGCCTCATGATATGTGATGATGAGGAGTATCAACTTGAGTTTTATTTCGAGGATATGCTGAAAGAAGTCGATGAAAATGCCATAATACGTTCTTGGGAATAAATGATGGCCATTTCGAATATTACCCCAGAGATGGTTTTCCTTCACAAACGAGTTATAGAGAGCAAAGACTTTCTAGCCATAATGAAAACGGATCAATGGAAAGCCAAGATGAAAAAAATGGTGCTTACAATTACACAAATAGAAGACAGATTGTTTCGCTGTAACTGATTTAAAAACACAGTAATTCAACGTTATTATTTAGTCAAGGATTGATCTTCTAGTAGAAATGGAGTGTTCAGATAATATTGATGGGAATGTATCTTTTGTGTATGATGTAAACAATGTAAATATTCAGAACGAACTTTTACAAAAAGCAAAAAACGTGAAGTGTAGAACTGTCATGATGAAAAGGATAACTTTACTTACACTTGTTGCTGCTGGTATTATCCCCGGGTATGTTCTTCTAGGCCATGATGTCGTTCAATGCACTCCACAGCAATGGAAGCCTTCTGAAATGAATACAACACCAATGGTTTTATTGTATCAAACGGAACAATTTTCGTTAGAAAATAATGTGTTTTTGTCATTTTGTAAAATAAGCAACCAAACATATATAGACATACGACATTTTGCAAACGGAAATGCTACAGATTTTGGTGTAACCCTTAATATTTCTCAAAGTAATACTTTGAAAAGATTGTTACCTTAAATTGTTGACATGTTTTGTAAATGTTTGATATTTTGTAATGTTATTATGTTTATAATATTAACTTTGTATAGTATAAGGGAACATACTGTTTTATTTGATTGCTAATGTAAGGGGGAATACTCCTCCAGTCTTGTTGAATGTAGGGGGGACAATTGAGAGAGTTGAAAAGCACATGTTTGTAAACAAAGAAATATCAGAAAACTCATCAGTGTTTTATCACATTTAACAAATAAAATTATGTACTGAACATGTTTTGTAATGAGATCACTATGTGTATAAAATAAATATTTTATATGCATTGAAGTATTCGTGTTGTTCATTTTTAAAGTTGTTTTCGAATAGTGCACACTGTCAATGTTTATAAATAAACAAGCAATATTGATTAACCATGGATAAATTACAAAAGGAGCGTATTCTTTCAGAATACTATTTTAATGCTAAGCAACCTGGCAGTTATGTAGGTGCTGTGAAATTACAACACATATTGAGAAAAAAATACCCAGGAGAGTTTACTTTGAATTTTATCAACAACTGGTTGAATAATCAAGATTCCTATGCGTTGCAAAAACAACCCGTTACTTTAAACCAATAACATCTGCTTGGGAAAGCCCTAAAGGCTTTATTTGGTTTACTTTACGAATGTCAGCAGTATGATTTGAAGCCGAAATAAGTTTGTTAAGTTGTTTTATTCTTTTGTTAAGTCTTTTTTTATGTTCTGCCTCTAAAATATTAGAGATGTAATAAATTGAAAAAATATCAAACGCACTTATTCAATGTTTGACGATCGGTGAGAATATGAATGAAAGAGACCGACGTGATCAAACATATCATGAAGCAATAAAAATAAACAGATGATAGTGTCATTTCAATAAATATAATTGGTAATTAGCGAGTTAATCCTAAAAATGTGTGACAAAAAAGCCATGTTGTTGATGTTTAGTAAATTTCGAATCAAAATTAATCTACAGCTTAGGCTTATATCTAGTCATCGAGAAGCTATAAAGTAAATCAATTTATGTGATATTCTATTTCAATGGTTTTCATTTTTTAATTGCAATCGGGTTAACTTTATATTTAAATGTGTGTGCTTTGAGATAAATTCTGGGTTAAATGATCAGCATGTCTTTTTTCCATGTAAATTCCAGAACAGAACAGAACAGAACTTTATTTAACTCAAGTTACAATTGCAATACATGAGTATACAGAACAATATAGTCATAGACGCATAATTTTCACATTACATGGTTTGGTAAGATCTATTTGGGAAATAACTAACATACATTTTCCTAGGTAATTATTATTTAGGGCATTGGAGACGTGGTGTGTGTCTAGTTGATTATATGACCTGGTAATTGGTCTTTTACCTGGGCGTAATACATTTTAAATGATTAGTAACTTCAAATATTGGAACAGACTATAGGTTATTGACAAGTGCGTGGGAAAGTGATTGACGGGTGTAGTAGACTTGGTCACGTGATTTCATCGGGTCAGAGTAACAGGCGTGAAAGTTGTGTTTACATGTACGATTCACGCTGATTAACTTTGATCATTTACAAAGCAAGTGAAATAATCTAGTGATTTTCATCGGATATATCTTAACATCCAAATGCTTGGTAATTATCTCTCCAAAGCGATGTTCCTAGTTTTAATTGTTTACAGGTCCCATTACAATTTTAAAGTCGATTGATATGTTTGTATTAACTTATGAATAATGTTATGAATTTATTAAATATGAATAATGTTCAGCTAATCGGTAATAAGAAAAATGCATGTACATACTGGATTAAAACATAATTGGTGCAGTATATAAACACGCAAGAGGGAAATGATTTTTGTTTAATGGTTAAAACCTATTTTTATTCAGATATTTACGTTCACATTCATAGTTATTGTTATTGATTTAAAGCTGTGATATCCGATTAGATTTTAAGGTTGTAAGGGAGATAAAATTTCATAAAGTAGAGATGTAACCTTTAAAAGATGTAATGTAATTATTCGACAGTTTCAGTAAGCGATGTTCACAAACAATTCTTTGAAAATTATAAAAACAAAACCAAAATAAGAATAGCGGGTATGAGTTTATTGTTTAGATATACATTCCCACCATAATATGCATTACAATATAAGAATGCTTTCCTGTGTTCAGTCGTGCAATGTTAACACTACTCCGTGTATATACCTAGAATGCAATAAGCTATTCAGTGATTAAAATGTCAAAAGTTTTTTTCTCTTTATAAAGGCATTATGTTTGAGCATTATGTAACTTATGCGCCATTTTTTTTATTTAGTTTTATTGTGAAAAATATGATATTACTAAAAAATAACGAACTCTAAAACTTTATTTGTTAAAGCATAACACGTGTATTTTTTTTTTTTTTTTTTTTTGGTTTTTTTTTTTTTTTTTTTTGCACAGTCAATTATTTTCATACAAGTACATTCTCTTGATAAAAAGCAAAATGAATAAGGGTGATCGAAGATATTTGCAACTGTTAAAATCACAAAACAATTTAAGACACTTAAGGCATGTGTCTTTTGTTTGTTGTGAGGTGACTGAGGTCATAGAAAAAACTAGATAAAATCAGTTTTAAAATTGTATTGTCTGAGTCATATACTCATGATATAAATATTACGCGTGAACAGAAACACAATATGAAACTAGTTGCAAGTACATAGTATTAAACTTATCACCGGAAGATGTCTCTGTTATTAAAGGCAGTGAGGAAAATGACAATGTATGCAAATATTCACCACTTAAAATATAACAAGAGAACTGTGAGCACATTATGTTTAACAAAACATTTAGGAATTGGAAATAATCACGATATGCTTACATTCAGAAATAAATCCACAATAGACTATGTTATTGCCTCATCTGATTGTTTCTATTTTGTTTCGGAATTTCAAATCATTGAAACTGACCCAATATTCTCGGATGGCCATAATGCACTCTCATGGTCAATAAATATATCACATAGCAATCATCCAAATATAACTCCAAAAAGTAAAACTCACACCAATCAAAAACCAAAATGGAAACCTGATCTCGCCAGCCAATTTGTTAGCAATATCAACCCTAATGCGATTAACCAAATACTTAACCAAATGGATACTTACCCCAAATCGCAGCAGACCATAGAGCACATAACTGATGAGCTGCAATCAGTCTTCCATCAAGCATCCACCAGCACCTTCCCTGAAAATAAAACACATTTTCAAAATAACCATTCAGCTAACAATAAACCATGGTTTGGTCCTCAATGTTTCAAAGCACGCAAAAAGTATCACACTGCCAAACAAATTTATAATAGCAACAAAACCACATTTAACAAAAAAGAAATGACGAACGCCAGCAAAAAATACAAACAAACAATGAACCACCATATTAATGCAAACAAACAAAACATGTCAAACAAACTTCGATCAATGTCCGACAAAAACCCCAAACAATATTGGTCATATCTTAACAAACTAAAACCAAAATCAAAAATCACAACTACACCAACTCTAGAAGAATTACAGGAACACTTCAAAGAACTAAATACAAACACTATCAATGACAACCGTTTCAATGACACAAACGACCAATCACATTATACAAGCACCACACTTAATTCCACAATCACCAAAGAAGAAATAGAAAAATGTATTTCAAACCTTAAAAACTCAAAAACTCCTAGCCCATTTGACAACATTCTTAACGAATACATAAAGTCCACAAAACATCTATTTATGCCTGTTTATTGCAAACTATTTAACTACATACTTGAAACCGGGTTCATCCCACAAAGTTGGCTCAATGGAATTATAATACCCATATTTAAAAACAAAGGTGACCTTAAAGATCCTAGTAACTACAGACCCATAACTATCCTCAGCTGTCTTGGCAAACTTTTTACTTCAATACTTAACAACAGACTAACTAAGTTCTTAAATGAAAACAATATCTTAGATGAAAATCAAGCTGGCTTTAGAAAAGGCTATTCCTGCTCTGATCACATATTTACACTTCACTCACTAATTGAATTAATGAAACAAAAAGAAACAAAAACTTTACTGCGCATTTATTGACTTCTCCCAAGCCTTCGATAAAGTCTGGCGTACTGGCCTCTGGCACAAACTAATCAAACAAAATATAACAGGTAAATTTCTCACTTTAGTTCAAAACATGTATAGCAATATCAAATCTAGTATCTCACTTAACGGTAACATATCTGAACCATTCATATCAGAAATTGGCGTAAGACAAGGTGAAAACCTGTCCCCTCTCCTATTTTCCCTCTTCCTTAATGATCTGCAAACACATATGCACCTCCAAGGCTCAAACGGCATAGAACTTACAAATCCTGAAGACCTAACTTTGTGGCTAAAACTACTTATATTACTTTATGCTGATGACACTGTTATCATTTCTGACTCAAAAACTGACTTCCAAAATAGCTTAAACATTTTCCATGATTACTGCGAGAATTGGCATTTAAAAATAAACCTCAGCAAAACTAAAATTATAATCTTCGGTGCTAGACAACTTCAAAACTTTCATTTCACACTAGGCATCCATCCCATAGACATAACTGACCGTTACCACTACCTAGGGATAACACTCTCAAGCAATGGCTCTTTCCTAAACGCAAGAAAACACCTAGCTGAACAAGCAACAAAAGCAATGCACCTATTATATATCAGAGCAAACAACGCAGAACTTCCCATAGACTTAATCCTTAAACTTTTCGACCACACAGTGCTACCAATTTTAACATATGGTTCAGAAATATTTGGTTTTGAAAACATAGACATTCTGGAGAGAGTACACAACAACTTCCTCAGAAAAATTACTAAAGCCAGAAAATCTACTCCTATATCTTTTCTATACGGTGAACTTGGCAGGCATCCAATTGCAATCAATATTAAAACTCGTATGATCTCCTTCTGGTGTAGAACTCTTCAAGGCAAAGAACAGAAAATATCACATCAGATTTATAAGTACATGATGAACCTCCCAAACTCAAATTTTAAGTGGTCAAACAAAATAAAAGAAATACTCACATCAGTTAACCAAAGTAGCATATGGGATAATCAGTTTCAAATAAACCAAATTAATATCCACCGCTTAGTTAAATCACAGTTACTAACTCAGTTCAAAACCCAATGGCACCACCAATTACAGCAAACACACAAAGGACAAATATATACCAGCTTCAAACAATCACCATCCCTTGAAAACTACCTTATTAAACTCACCAAAAAAGAATACATTTACCTATTCCAATTCAGGACTGCTAACCACTGGTTTCCAGTCGAGACAGGCCGATACGACGGAACCCCATTTGAAGATAGAGTCTGCAGGCTATGTAATTCGGGTCAGGTTGGCACGGAACACCACTACCTCCTTAACTGCGATTTCTTTGATACTGAAAGAGAACAATTCCTAGGTAATGACACACATAATGCTTCTCTTAGCTCATTCTTATCATCAGAATCCTTACCTTTACTTAAAAATACAAGCAAATTTATACGCTTTATATTCAGTAAATTTAAACGCTAACAAAGATTCAATACAAGTACACATTTGTTTATAAATACAAATGCCACCAGACCACCAAATTATAGTATATGTTCTACTACAGTGCACTAATTGACTGTTAGTTTTTTGTTAAGTCTCGATCTAATGCGTTATTATGTACTTGGAAATGAATTTCATTTCAAAACCTGTATAGCCATCCTTTTTATTATTAATTAGGGCACATTTTTGTCTAAATAGTCTCCCTTTAATGATAATAACTACATTACTGCTTCTTCAAAGAGTCTACTTTTTTTCTTACATCCGTTTACTACTGTATAATCTGTGGTTACCTACTTGAAATTGAATAAATTCAATTTACATGCCACATTCTCAGTCTTATGTACATGTATGCTTTACCGTTATAAACATTAATTGTTAAGCATGAGGAACATTTATGCTTATAAGTTATATTTAATTACTTGTTAATACTTAATATGTGAATCAGTGTGAGAAATGTACATAAATTTGCTATATTCTTAATTTCATTCGCTAGTTGATGATTGTATTATATTAATTCGGTTGGGTTTCTCTAATAATGTTATATATCATGAGGAACATTTATGCTTATAAGTTATATTTAATTACTTGTTAATACTTAATATGTGTACCAGTGTGAGAAATGTACATAAATTTGCTATATTCTTAATTTCAATCGCTAATTGATGATTGTATTATATTAATTTGGTTGTGTTTCTCTAATAATGTTATATATCATGACTATGTGTACTTTTGCATCATTTTGATATGTTAAAAATCTGTACAAATATTTATTTGCTTTCATGACCATGGCTTCTTAAACAAATACTTCCTCGAAAAACCGGCCAAAAATTTATAGAATAAATTGCAATAATAATAACCAGTTTATAACTTATTACAATTTCCTTTTGCTAGTGATTTTTATAATTCTGTACCATTTCTATCTACAAATTTGTGTTTTGTTTTAAATAGCCGACTTATACCACCAGTATAATAGAAAGTTGACTGTAGTTACCTACTTGAAATTAAATAAATTCCATAAATTCAATTTACATGACACATTTTCAGTCCTATGTACATCTACACTTTACCGTTAAAAACATTAATTGTTAAGCATGAGGAACGTTTATGCTTATTTAATTACTTGATAATACTTAAAATGTGTATCAATGTGAGAAATGTACATAAATTTGTTATATCCTTTATTTCACTCGCTAACTGATAATTTATATATCATGACTACGTCTACTTTTGCATCATTCTGATATGTTAAAAATCTGTACATATATTTATTTGCTTTTCATGACCCTGGCTTCTTAAACAAATACTTTCTCGGAAAACCAGCTAAAAAAAAAAAAAAAAAAAAAGAAAAAAAGAATATATTGCAATAATAATAATATCAGTTTATAACTTATAACAATTCCTTTTGCTAGTGATTTTCATATTTTTGTACCGTCTCGATTCACGAATTATCGTTTTGTTTTAAATAAGCCATTATAATAGTAAGTTGACAAAAAATCACCTCTTGATACCGCTTAGGCCTTGCTCATTCCTTTTGAATGCAGTACACACAATTTGCTTAATCCTAACGGTAGTACCTTATCTATTCTGTCCTTGAGAAGTACAGCTATCCTTCATGGCCTGGGGTTGCTCCGACATTATCCATTCGCCCATTGGCAAATTTCATTGTGCGGGTGCAGTCGAGCGAATAAATCACGAAAAAGCATGTCTGCAACTATTCCGAATACAGAAATTAAAGCTACCAACTGCAAGTTGCATTATCGCCTTAAACGCACTGTTTTAACCTGCACTTTCTAAATAAACATTTTTCTTTCCTGAAAACTGCTATCGGTAACAGCGCGTGCAAAGTTAAGTGACGTGTGAACAAGACAACCCCGCATAATTAAGGTTAAAGATCACTAATAATATTAGAATCCTCGACAAATTAGGCTACACAATTACGAACCGTTATTTCATTCTCATGCATTGCTCACTATGTATGATAATCTGGTGTTTTTTGTAATTGATTAACTTTTCCCACATTCTCGTAGTCAATATATTTATATATGCTCATTCTGAATACCCCCACCCTCGCTGGATAATATGTGCTGTTGTTGCTAAATTATCGGAAGTCAAAATATTGTTATAAAAATTGTACTTTGTTATATTGCCCTTATTGTATATGTTATATACTTGGGTGAAAATAAAAGTTCTGTTCTGTTCTGATAAAAACACCATCACGATTAAACATCAAATGGAACAAACACGTGTGAGATCATATTAAATTTGATAAACAATTATCACATAATTAATATCTAAACAAGTAATGGCTGGTTTTGATAGTTAATATCAAATTAAAATGAAACTATTTTAGATCATTGAAGAAAATAATTACACAAAATAATTACAAGACAAAATTGTATTTGAAATTACTTGAATGAAAAATGTTAAAGCAAAAAGTTTTAATTAAAATTTTCAACATTGTTTAATATAACTCATTAATGCAAAATGGTTTTATGAAAATAATTTTACTAATGAAAATAATTTAAAGAATTTGAATAAAAAACGTAGGTTTATGTATTTAGGAGAAAGTTTTTTAAAATAAGTTTAAGAAATTAATTTACCAGTGAATTTTTTTCTAGAAAAGCAGTGTTTTATGAGAAAGTTTTTGAAAATAAGTTAAAGAACATTTTTTTTTTAAGAATTAAGTTGTATGAAAATGTTATTAAAAAATCTTCGTATTAGCAAAACATTTAGGAATTGATATACACACCACCTCGATAACATAACAAATGGAACAAACACGTGTGAGATAAATATTTGATCAACAATAATCACATGAAGATGAAACTATTTTAGAACATTGAAAAATGTAAAAAGTTAACAGTTTTAATTAAAATCTTCAATATTTTTAATCATTAAAGCAAAATGGTCTTATAATTTTATGAATTTGGAAAGTTATACACATATGAACATAATTTTTTGAATCTGAGAAGTTATACACATGTTTTTGTTGTTTTTTTTTAAATATAAGAAACTGTTTTTTGAAAATAAGCTTAAGAAATAATTTAGTATAAAAAGTTATTCGGACTTTTTTGAAAATTAGATTAAGAAAAATAAAATAAAATGAGAACACTATGCAATCTATTTTTGAAAATTTGATTTTGGAAAGTAAAAAAAAAAAAAAAAAAAAAAAGTTGAAAGCAAAATATTTTTTTAATGTGAATAATTTAGAAGAATGTTTTTCAAACTAAGTTTAAGAAATTTATTTACAGGTGAACTTTTTTACGTGAATAATTTAGAAGAATGTTTTAGAAACTAAGTTTAAGAAATTTATTTACGAGTGTTTTTATTTTTAGAAAAGCAATGTTTTAGGACAAAGTTGAAGAACTTTTTTAGAATTAAGTTTTATAAAAAACCAAAAAACAAAAAAAAACAAAAAACTACGAAATAGTTTTAAGAAAAATATTTGTGAAGCAGTTGTTTAAAAAAATATATTTTTGAAGCAGTTGTTTAAAAAACGAAAGTTGTAGAAAATTATTTAGAACATATTGACTCTAACAAAAGTTGAAAAGAAAATAGATCAACAATAATCACATGAAGATAAAACTATTTTAGGACATTGAAGAAAATAATTACAATACAAAATTGTATTTGAAATTACTTGAATGAAAAATGTTAAAGCAAAAAGTTTAAATTAAAATCTTCACACAAAAAATTAGCATTACTAATTTATGCAAAATGGTTTTATGAAAATTATTTTTAAATATGAAAATAATTTTAAAAAGTTGAAAGCTAAATAGAAAAATAGTTAAATGGAAAATATTTTTAAGGTAAATGGTTTAGGAAACTTTGTTTAAGAAATTTATTTATGAGTGATTTTATTTTTTTATTTTTTTAAGAAAAGCAATGTTTTAGGAAGAAGTTTTATTTAAAAAAAAAAAGCCTAAGAAATAGTTTTAAGAAATTATTTTTGAATCAGTAGTTTAAAAAAACGAAATTTGTAGAAAATTATTTAGAAAATATTTACTTCAACAAAAGTTCAAAAATAGACCTATAATAATCACAAAGATAAAACTATTTTAGGCCATTGAAGAAAATAATTATACAATACAATACAAAAGTGTATTTGAAATAACCTGAATGAAAAATGTTAAAGCAAAAAGTTTTATTAAAAAATTAAGTATAACTAATTAATACAAAATGATTTTATTCTCTACATACTTATATGTCCGTTTGTTAGTGAACACAGAAAGAAGTGTATAAAAGGATACTACTACTGAAGAACAAATACACTAAAATTCAAAGAATTGTTGACTACAAGAACCTTAAAGGATTTAAAATCTTATACAAATTCATAAAAATATTATTTCAAACATAAACCCGTTGAATATTTTAGCTTGGTGCATATGTTTATCATCTTTTATTTATTTATTTTTTTTTTTTTATTTTTTTTTACAATTACATTTTATAGGACTTATCCACATCCATAAAAATATTACTTTAAACAGTAACCCGATGATAAGCTTAATTATGTAGAGAACAAAATATTTTTCTTATACAGTCAGTATATTTGGCATTTTGTTTCAATTAATCAATCAATATTTTATAAGATGAATGCATATCTTACATATTAATTGGTATTACTATATCGTAGTAAATGTTGAATACCTTACTTCATTCACTACACATGTTTAAAATATTGTTTATGCATATTTTTTTTTCCAATCCGGCAACCATTATCAATACCACAAATTACTTATTTACTCTTAATTGTTGTTAACAAATTGTAATTTATATTTTAAACTTTTCACTAGCCAAATTGTATGCAATGTGCATGTTTGTACCTCAAGTTTAATGTTAATCTTACTTAAATACTCAATGATATATGTTTCTAATCAATGACACTTGAAACTCATCTATACCTTTCACCTTTACAGTTAATAAGACTTAATGTGCCATGTGTACACTTACAAAAATACATGCACAGTATTGTATGTCATGCAATTTCACTACTGTAGGTCAAATTGACACATTTTTGTACATTAATATCCCCACGCTTTTTGAAAAAAAGGTGGGGATATTGTGGTGATCTCCGCCGTCCGTCCGTCCGTCCGTCCGTCTGTCCGTCCTGGCCACTATCTCCTCCTACACTAAAAGCACTAGAACCTTGAAATTTACACACATGGTAGCTATGAGCATATGTGCGACCCTGCACTATTTGGAATTTTGATCTGACCCCTGGGTCAAAAGTTATAGGGGTTGGGGTGGGGCCGCGTCAGAAATTATCACTCATTTTTTTAGGTTATTTTACATTTACTTCTTTATTTCTACACCGATTCACTTCAAATTGATACTGGACCTCACCTATGACAATACGGTCAATCTCAACCATGCATGGCCCCATTCCCAACCCTGGGGCGCCCCGCCCACATAGGCCACACCCACCAAAAATTTCCATTTACTATAATTTTTTCATTTCTACACGGATTCACTTCAAATTGATACTGAACTTTTGTTATGACATTAGGGTCAATCTCAACTATGCATGGCCCCAATCCCAACCCTGGGGCGCCCGCCCACATAGGCCACACCCACCAAAAAATTCCATTTACTATAATTTTTTCATTTCTACAGGGATTCACTTCAAATTGATACTGAACTTCTCTTATGACATTAGGGTCAATCTCAACTATGCATGGCCCCATAACCAACCCTGGGGCCCCGCCCACATAGACCACACCCACCCAAAATTGCCTTTACTATAATTTCTTCATTTCTACACCGATTCACTTCAAATTGATATTAAACTTCTCTTATGACAATACAGTCAATCTCAACTATGCATGGCCCCATTACCAACCCTGGGGCGCCCCGCCCACATAGACCACACCCACCCAAAATTGCCTTTTACTATAATTTCTTCATTTCTACACCGATTCACTTCAAATTGATACTGAACCTCTCTTATGACAATACGGTCAATCTCAACTATGCATGGCACAATTACCAACCCTGGGGCGCCCTGCCCACATATGTCACACCCACCCAAAATTGCCTTTTACTATAACTTCTTCATTTCTACACCAATTCACTTCTAATTGATGATGAACTTCTCTTATGACAATACGGTCAATCTCAGCTATGCATGGCCCCATTACCAACCCTGGGGCACACCTAGGTCAAACATTCGGCGTGGGGATACGCGTCGGCCTCTGCCGCGCCATTTCTAGTTAACGTTATATTATACAGCTACTTGCTGAAACAATAACATAAAGTTTTACTTACGAATCACATGGTCACTGACACAAGTCAAACATGGACATGGTTATCTGGCCTGACAATGTTGTGGATAAACATCGGTCATTGTAACGTGAACGTGTCATTTCATATTTGATCATCATTTCAATACTCCAATTAATCCCAAATGCAATTACCTTAAACAGACAAGTACAGTGCACACATTTTAAATCTCCACATTACTTAAGTTAATATGCAAACTACTAACTACTAATGAATCACTCTTAGTTGCAATAATCCAACTCCCAGCTATTGACCCTCCGAGCTGTACGTATGTACTCATAAAAGCTCAGAGCATTCAAGAAGAACTAGAATCACTCTCCGCGATTATTCCACAGATAAAAGAGTGAAAACACAAATAAAACGCACATTTCTGACCTAATAACAGGGTTTACACATAGATCAGCGAAGAGCCATAGCTAAAAATAAATTAACCAATCAAATTCAATGGGCTTTAAATAGAGCCAAACGAAAAAAACAACAACATAACTATAGTCTGTTTCAGTTACCCAGGTACACAAACAGGTTATTGAGGCCAAAGGAAATAATGTTTATTTCTTAGGTCAACATCAGCATTCCCCCACTCAATTCAAATGTATGTCCCATATCTTATCTTCATTTCTCTTTCTCTCTTATAATTTCTTAATAATAGTTAACACCATGTCACAATTGTTAATACCTTTTTATAAAAAATGCATTGCCACTGTATACTCATGCGTCACTGTATTTGTGATTTGAGTTTAATAAACGTCATGTTGTTGTTGTTGTTGTATTAAATTTGAATGCCCTGCAACTTTCATTATTGCCGGATCAAGTGGTAGCGGAAAGTCATCATTTCTTTTGAATGTGTTTGAAAATGCGCAATTCATGTTAACGGGGATTTTAAAAAAATCATTTATTGCTTTTCGACAGATCAACCCTTATTTGATAATATGAAAAAGCAAATAGAAACAATTGAATTTCATGAGGGTTTACCAAGCAAAGAAGACATGGATGTGTGGTCAATGGAATCTGACTTCAAAATTTTAGTCATTGGTGATTTAGCTCAAAAAGCATCTGAAAGTGTGGATATAGTCAACTTATTCAAGATCTACACTCACCATAGAAATGTTTCTGTATTTTTCGTGGTTCAGAATCTTTTTACAGGTGGAAAATATTTTCACACTATAAGTTTAAATAGCCGCTATTTTGTCCTGTTCTAAAATTAGAAAAACACGATGTTCATGTTCAATATATAACTTACCCCATGCCACATGGTATTATACGCCTGTATGTGGGGTACTAATTTACTTAATTTTTCTATTTCATCCATACTCAACGAAATAAAAAAATTATTGTCCGCAATATGGAATACGTAACCCCCCTAAAGGGAGGTACCCAGATAAAAAAAAATAAAAAAAAAATCAAAAAAAAATCACTGAAGGTCGTTGACGCCTTCACCACTTCACCGCATGTATTGCGTTTTTCTGAAAACATTGTGTGGGAGTGAAATGAGAATTACCGTTTTTACTAAATTTACAGAGCATATTTTACAAATAAGTATGCGCTTAAAAGCTTTAGGTACGATAAGAACCGCAACTCACTCTGCAAGGAACAATTAACTCTGCCTGTCTGCAGCAGACGACAAATGATTCTGCTCTAGCAGTGAGTGTATATACCAGTTTGTAAGACGACATTAGCCAGTCTAGTGTTTATCATTGAAATCTGTACATATTGACTGCTTTCTGGGAAAACGGGGTTTAAAGCACGTCAAATAAGATAAGCCCGTGCACACTGATTAACCTGTGCAATGCGCACAAGCTAATCAAGGACGATAACAGCAAGCAACTTCAATGCCTTAAGCGCTTTGATTTTTTGTGAGCGAAGCTCACAAATGATGCATGCCTTAGCTATAATAGGACCAGTAACCCATGACTGCCTGTGTGGATAACTTAAGTTAACTTTAGCAGACAACAAATGCTTAAAGCGTTTGGTTTAACCACCTAATCTGCCTGTTCTCACTGGTACACTACATAGTGTATTTAACAGCTTGTAAGACAACGTTGGTCAGTCTAGTGTTTATCATTGAAATTTGTACATATTGGCTGCTTTCAAGGAAAACGGGGCTTAATGCATGTCAAATAAGATTAGTCTGTACACACTGATTAGAAAAAAACAACAACACACATCTCGACCTGCGTTTTAAGACACCCTCTTTATAAATTTAAATGGGTTGTGGTCTTTTCAATCTGTGATATGAAAAGCTATAACATAATTTTGAAAACTGAGTTGCGTCTAAGATTATACAACAGCGAACACATTCAGATGGGGTGTATAATACATAGGTAAAACCCCTCCCCAACGCCATTGTTTTAAACCACACACGATATTTTTCAACCACTCAACACATGATTTCTACAGGCGGGGATTTACAGTTTAGGTTAATTTACATATGGTTGATAGTGTCATGTAATATGAATCACAAGTCTGAATGTAAAGTTAAAGTTCTTTATTTAAGATAAACAAATAATTTCAAAACCAATGTAAATAACACAAAACGAATATTTCCTAAGAGAAGCCAAGGGTAAAATCTTTCTGTTTGATTGTGTATTTATAGTACCCGTTTCGTACTCAATTACTTCGTAGTGACTCTCGCCGGTCAGGGCGGTTCGCCGCTCTTGGATAGATGACATATTACCCCGACGGATTTTATGCCTCCTATACGCGCAGGTTTCCAATTGAATAGACATCCCCAATTTGTTATCTACACCTAGAATACATCTCGGGAAGCCGCCTCTCCCTGACTAATGTATGTTTAATTGTTTCTATGCATTTAACGTGTAACGATACTTTTAGGTATTATATAGAAGAGACCTAATTGTGTTATGACACGTTAATTACTTTGTTTTCGTTTGGTATCTTAATTACTTATCGGCTTTATTTAGTTATAGAGTTGTTATTTATGATTTTATATATTTCTTGCTTCTGTATTCAGATTATAAAATTATTAATCCTAAAATAATTTTCTAAAGTTACGTCACATACCTCATTTTCATCAAAGAAAGATATTATATAATTTTTAATTTAAAATCTTTAGAAATATCAAACCCTGAATGACAAGGTATCAGTTCAAAAAAATTATGTTATGATGGAAAAAATATTAGATTTTCGATGACAAAATCAATTAATAATAAAGAAATAATAGATGTCAGAGTATGACAAATTTAGTATGATATGTAACAACATAATAAAAAGCATAATTAACAGCATCATGAGCAATGACAAAATTTTCCATGGTAACGTATCAATTTTTAAAAAGTAAACGCTGGCGTCATGATGTAAAAGTGGGGTGGCGGTAGGTATGGGACCCCTCGCCGGTGATGAATCGTCTGGTCGCGCGATTGCTTCCTGTGGCGTCGAAAGGTTCGTTTATCTGCAAAAAAAGAAAAAAGAATACATGTAAAATAAAATGAAACAGTATTGACCTTAACTATGACAGAATATGAACATTTCATATCATCTACTCAATGTAGGATCATCACAAAGATATTTTCCGTGTAAAATAGGATGAAGCAATATTGAGATTTTAATGACAAAATATGATACTTTTATATTATAAACACAACATCCAGCTATTTTCCCGCATATCGTCAATGCGATAATACAACGTAGACTACTTTTCATGACAAAATATGATAATTTTATATTATATACATAACATCATGCTATTTTCTCTATGATAATTTTATATTATACACACATATATCATTCTATTTTCTCGCATATTGTCAATGTAATAATGTTACGTAGACTATAAATGTGCATCCTATCATTTCCTTGTAGAGTAATCAATGCATTATCATAATCAAGGTTTTTTTTATTTTATTTTTATTTTTATGGGATTTTTATTCATTTTATTAATTACAAGTTCAGAAGAGGAGTTCATCTTCCCAGTTTTGAGGCTCACGTGGAGGACTTGCGGGTCGCGGTATCGGTCTGGTCTCCGTTTTTTGACAAAATTTACATGTTTGGGTGGTTTCTTTGAAAATATACGAATCACCACAACTGGCGTGACAACCGGATTGACAACAATCATTAAGATGATATGTGCCCCATAGCTTGTTCCAACAAATGTGACATGTAAAGAGATGACCACTGGGAAGATGTTCAAAATGTAACGACATAGATAAATCCAAAAAATCCAATGCTTTGTCATTCATACCTACGAATTCGGTGATTGGTAAACGTCGCCAAACTTGTGGGGAAGAATTTGAATGGGTCAAACGAAGATAAGCTGTTTGAGCTATGTATGAGTCGATGCCAAAAACGTCTATGATGGATAGACAAAGTTTATAATTTAGAATGTCATCATAGCGGCTGAAATGGTCAAGCATTTGATCAACAAGTACGGGAATGTGGAAATAATCGATGCAAAAAAGTAGGTTAGTAAGGGAGATTTCGTTAGAGAATATCATATATGAGAATACAGAAATTTCCTCATTGTCGCGTACTTTGTCTAATTCATTGAAGGTTTCGAAGAAGAATGCAATTTCGCGTAGATCTTGTTTACTCGAAAGGGGTAATTTAATTTGTATGTCTTGGATTGTCGGGGGGTGAAATCTAAAAAACCGTCGAAGAAAGAGGAATGTAGGGGAAGGAATCCAAAGTACACGACAATTTCGGCGAACATGCTTATACTTCTCTGCACTAAAAATGAACGTTTCGTTGGTAAATTAAATTGGTATCCGGTTCCGGTGGCGGTTGCGATGTCCGTTAAATTTTCTGTGGTGTAGTTGTGCGTCTTTATGTCTGGAAAAAATGAATTGTATTAAATAAACTGTATGATAAAGGTTTGAAATACGCATGCCGTTACATCTTGGTGTTATTATATACGTCAAAATTTGTATCATTTGCTGTCGAGAAGCGTATACAATTATAACCTTTATCAACTATGTACATGTTTGATCGCGAACATTGCGAAGTCTGTAAATGCGCAAATTTATTTAATTTCCGTCGTTACTACGGAATCTGTAACTGTTTTAATTATTATTTTATCTTCTGAAGTATTGATAAATTTCTTGCGAGGATCTTTGTGAATAACCCATGCAGCTAATCATGGTCCATAACAGAACAGAAAAAACAGAAATTTTATTACGACTTGTACATAGAACATCGTCAGTCTTAACCAGTCTTCTGTTCTGTTCTGTTCATTGTTAATTTCTTAATTCTGATGAAGTACAAAACAATGTAAACTTATTTAAGTATTCTGAAATCAATTTACTCAAGACAGTTACTACACATTTAACAAGACGTAACATATATATGCACTTAAATCAATTGTACTGATAATGAATATATATACCTACACCATATTTAATTTGTAAGGTTACTTTTTCTATTTTTATTTTGTCATTTCACTGTTTTTATTTTTATTGTGTCATTTTAATTTTACTATTTTTATGTGTGCGTCTCTAATTCTTTATTTATCTCTTGCTTAAAAGTATGTAAACATCTGACACTTCCTACTTTATGTGTATGTAACTAATTTAACAATTTTCTTTAAATACCAATCCGTGCATAATTCTATATTCGTGTGATACATCATAAACAATTTAAAACTCTTCAAAAATATTCTTTAAAAAATTCATTGTCATGATGTTGTTATAATTTCTACTTCAATGTGCTCATGCCCATGTTGTATATCAGTCAGATAGCGATGAATGTAGTCACTGTCAAACCCTTAACTTAATTGGTACGCATTTGATTTTAATTTATTCTCCTCTAAATTCGTACGCGGTCCATAGTTTTTTTACAGTTTTAATCCAATGTTAAATTATTTTGGGTTCCCATCAAAAGATTGAACTATTTGCGATACGCTTTGTGTCCCTATAGCAGTCGTGACACCCCTTATTTGCTCACTTAAATTTTGGAAAAATTATGTAACGACTATTTTAGATAACAAAATGTAAGAAATTAAATTATTCACTTACCAGGTATTCTGCGTTTCCAGATTCAAAATCCTATGATCACATGCGCCAATTCAAGAGTGTGTCCCGTAATACGAACCACGAATAATACGAAAGTTAAAAGTCTTTATTCATAATAATAATTTCAATAATATGTCATAATTTTGGAGGGAAAACGCTTTTTTCATTAGTTGTACCAGTAAATGGACTATGTGTGTGGTGAATTCCTTTACTGTTGGAGTTATGTTGAAGTCAAGCGTGGGATTCGTGTATTAACTAATTACTACTGACATTAAGCCAAGTAATGACTTTGGCAATTTAAGTATTTCCTGTGAAGTTATCTTTTTATTTCAACTGGTCTTGTGGTGATGTTATCAGAAAATAAATCCTTCTTACTACTTCTAATTAAATTAACTACCCTGAAATTAAAAACAAAAATAATAACTTAATGTATGACAAATCTAATCGGTCTTCCAGGCTTTTATCATAAAAAAACCCGCAACTATCTAAATTAAAGGTTATATTGACCTTTGTTTATAATTGAATAATTCTGTCGGAGCTTAGACACCCCTGTCAAATGCTATTTTGATAATCTCCACGCAATGTATGTTAGACAACTCGTCTCGTCCGCTTCAATGGATTGTTGATTAGATAATATACTGTAATGAACTCCGCTTCACTTCTCTTTTGTACATGAAATTACAAAAATGCGCTCAGTGAAAAGGGGGTTAGAGTAATGATACTTCAAACGCTGACTAACAGATTTAAAAGTCTCTTGGTTAAATTAACTACAAATTACACCCCATGATTGTGACGCTTAAGTATGTAAACCACTAGTCGGATACATTTTGATTGCTGTATTTATTTTAGAGTAAAATGCTTTCATGTTTTTAACTCCTTTTCACAATCACCATTATACCATTACTAATGCAATCAACAAACAACTCGTGAAGTTTATTGAGTAAAAGACGCGCGCTTATTTATACTAGCGGACTGGCTCGAAAAGAATAACCACTCGAAAATGCTTCGTTAAATTGATGTATAAGCACTGAACGTGTTTGCTGTTGTAGAATGTCTCTGATAAGCTTCTACGCATTGCACAGGCTAATCAATATACACAGGCTAATCTCATTTGATATGCATTTAGCCCCGTTTTCACTGAAAGCAGTCAATATGTACAGATTTCAATGATAAACACCAGACTGGCCAATCTCATTTTACTGGCTGTTAAACACTAAGTCATATTTATAAACCCTTTGCAAAGTGTACCAATACACAGCGGTTCATCACGTTATGTTGAGGTATCAACGACAACTCTGCTAGGAGAATGGAATTGATCGTCTGCTACAACAGGCTTACCATACATAAGCCTTCTTGCCACATACTGATTCACAAAATATGGTCTGTAAAATTAGACTTATCATATTTCAAACCAACAAAAGTAAAATCGTCATTATAGCGGCAATCATTCAAACCGCCAAAATGCTCGCTCATGAAATGTTAAACCGATAGTAGTAAAACAGCTAAAATGCTCACTTATCATATTTAAAACCGACACAAGTGAACTCGTCAATATAGCGGCAATAATTCGAACCGCCCGCTAAAATGCTCACGTATTTTATTTCAAACCGACGGAAACCGTCAAGATGGCCGCCAAACCGCCAACATTCTTACTCATACGAAACCGCTAAAAACCGACGGAAGTGAAACCGTCAAGATGGCGTCAAACCGCCAACATTCTTACTCATCATATATCAAACCGCCAAAAACCGACGGTTGTAAACCGCCAAGAAGACCGCCAAACCTATCAACCAATCAGAAGGCCGATCTCACTCCATTACAACCAATCAGAACGTTGGAACGTCCAAGATGGCGGTATAAACCGTCCAAGATGGCCGCGAAAGCCCTACTTTCCTACTACTACCATTCTTCATGGATATTAGACATTATTTATTGTGAAGATATAATTGATGATGTTTTGACAACGGAACGTGGCTGCTATTCATTATTTAATTTGTACCAGAAGAAAGATTGACACGTTACCGTAGAGTTGTTGATTTTCATTAATTTAATTAGTATTGTTGAATTGCTAGGGCGTAAGCATTTAGTTTTTTCCCAATAACATGACATTACAAGCAGCGGTGATAAATTGTATGTTTCCATGTTAAACATTGCATTTTCACAAAATTTTTACTTAGGTTGTCTCTCTTGCTGATATTAGTATAGGTCGTTCACTAGTGTAGAAACTTGAATGAAGCAGTGTGATAAATATCTATTTCCGAACTCACATGAGATCGGGGTAAGTATGATGTTCGTTGCCAAGCACAATGTGCGGGAACAAAAACTGTCACATGACCACAAATGCGAACGACCACGGCTATTTTTCGGATAAAACGTCAATCGAAGGTATGTTTTCTTACGTTTTCTCCGTTTTAGCAGAACACATGTTACAATGCCTTGGTGCACCGTACTCAGTGCGAATTCTACTTTTCATTGATGTATTGCTCATTTTTTTAGGTATAATACTTTTTGAGAACATTCAATGACAAATATCGAACTTGACGATGTAGACGACCACACATATTGTTTCTGTGTCCGTTTCTCTTTTAAAAGACCAAGTTGTCAATGTTTAACTGTACTAATAAGACCAACAGAACAGTTTCGAAATCTAAATGGTTTAAAAAGGTTATAAACATTGTCTTAAGTATAATTATAAAGGGAAAATAAATGTGCGAACGACCACACTTGAAAACCATTTGCGAACGACCACACTTTGTATATAAATTTATGCGAACGACCACACTTAATTATTAAACACTCGTACGAATGCACGCAAGCGCGCGCGCACACACGCACACACACACACACACAAATATACATACATACACATGCAGATACCTACATACACATTCATATACACATGCAGATTCATGCATAAATATGCAGAAACATACATACAGATGTAGATACATACATGCACATGCAGATACATACATACACATGCAGGTACATACATACACATGCAGATACATACATACACATGCAGATACATGCATACACATGCAGATACATACATACATATGCAGATACATACATACACATGCAGATACATACATACACATGCAGATACATGCATACACATGCAGATACATACATACACATGCAGATACAGCAATAAATATGCAGATACATACATACACATGCAGATACATACATACACATGCAGATACATACATACACTTACAGATACATACATACACATGCAGATACATACATACACATGCAGATACACGCATACACATGCAGATACTTACATACACGTGCATATACATACACACGCAGATACATACATAAACATGCAGATACATGCCTAAATATGCAGATACATACATACACATGCATATACACATGCAGATTCATCCATAAATATGCAGATACATACATACACATGCAGATACACGCATACACATGCAGATACATACATACACGTGCATATACATACACACGCAGATACATACATAAACATGCAGATACATGCCTAAATATGCAGATACATACATAAACATGCAGATACATACACACATACACATGCAGATGCATACATACACATGCAGATACATACATTAACATGCAGATATATAAATACACATGCAGATACATACTTAAACATGCAGATACATACATACACATGCAGATACACACACACACGCGCGCGCACACACACACATGCTAACAATAACAGATACATACATACACATGCAGATACATACATACACTTACAGATACATACATACACATGCAGATACATACATACACATGCAGATACACGCATACACATGCAGATACTTACATACACGTGCATATACATACACACGCAGATACATACATAAACATGCAGATACATGCCTAAATATGCAGATACATACATACACATGCATATACACATGCAGATTCATCCATAAATATGCAGATACATACATACACATGCAGATACACGCATACACATGCAGATACATACATACACGTGCATATACATACACACGCAGATACATACATAAACATGCAGATACATGCCTAAATATGCAGATACATACATAAACATGCAGATACATACACACATACACATGCAGATGCATACATACACATGCAGATACATACATTAACATGCAGATATATAAATACACATGCAGATACATACTTAAACATGCAGATACATACATACACATGCAGATACACACACACACGCGCGCGCACACACACACATGCTAACAATAACAATAACTTTTAAATTTGATCTTTTTCAGTATTTTAACAAGATGCGACGAAAAACAAAGCTTAACTTACATAGAGTCAAATCCAGAAGATCGAAATGTGGTTATGCTGACATGACGCGAGAACTGCTTCAACTTGTCGCGAAAGATGATGTAAACGCTCGGAAAACTTTGTTGCCACAAAAGAAATTCATCAACACCAAGATCTCGAACAAATCAGCACACCTATGCATGACGCCTTCGCGAACCAACAAACGCAAACTGACACCGTTGAAATCTCCTATTAAGACTCCTTTCAAATCTCCCATTTACAAAGCAAGAGCAATCGGTAAGAGATGTCCATCGTCTTTGTCTTGATGTACGATGTCGAATGTATCAACAAGTCCAACAAGAGACTTTTTCTTAAGTGGTATCCGCTTTTTTAAAAGCATTAAGCGTTGACTTATCTGATAAAGAAGCACTTAACATAATTCTTTATTTTGCTCAAGCTCAACGAAGGGGACGGTGGAAATAGATTCCCTAAATATAAGCTTATGCGTTCAAAAATCTTCATAATAGGCCCGCCGTTTTTCAATTAATTTTTCTTTAGAACCTTTGTATACTTTAGTATAATTTAGTATATAGTCATAGAATATTCATGCATATAACAATATATTTTTTATTATAGACCATTTATATACCGTACGGGACGATCGCATAAATATCATCTGCTGGAGAAGTCTAAGGATTTATCATCAGAGTGTGACCAGAACTGTGCGGCATGCGTCTCTAGATTCAGAGCAGTCGTTACTGATATTACGATCAAGTAAGTTAGTTGGACTTACTGTAGGCTATGAAAACAAACTTCGTTTTGTTTATCCCGCTAGTACATATATGGCTTTATATGCTCAATTCCGATCGTTATGACAAAACAAATATCAATTGGAAACCACGTGCATTGTTTAACTTTGAAATAGGCTAGCAATGTTTAAAGTTTGAAAAATATTTTTAAGTTACAAATACTTAAATACGAACCATATAAATTTGTTTCAATATATTTTATCATCATATTTGCGCTAACTGATGTTTAAAATAATAAAGCTCAATATGGTATTCAATCTTACAGAGACCATTTCTTTGATCATCGAAAAGGGAGTAAGAAGAAAGGCGGGACCGTTGATATGGACAGAAACTCTATACAAAAAGGCGCCCTTGGTGTTAGGTGGGAAAAAGCTAGAAAAAATGATTCCAAAATGCTGGTTACTTCTAAAATGGGCTTAACAGACTTCATCTAACTTTCATTGTGTTCTGTGTACTATATTAAAACAGCAAAATGATGAATTCGAATGTAAATAATATAGATTATATACCAGCAACATGTAATGACATATTCATTTAAAGGTAAATATATGTACTTATGCGAACATTTACCAACTGAATGTGCATGTGTTTCTCCATATTGTATACGTATCCCATGCGTAAGTGGCGTATGTGGATACGCAACTTATTGTTTAACTTGTTATACGTGTTAATATATGCATATTAAATTTCATAAATGAGGTGGAAGTCTTATGAAATATGCAGTTATTTACAATGGTGTTGAATGGTGAAACGAGTGAAAATTTATATTTGTATCCTTTCTATCACAAAACTGAACATTCATTTTATTTACCACAAACATTTTTTTCTGATTAACAATTTATTATAAAAAATAATCAAAGACAAAGATCACAGTGCGGATATTTGCAAACATAAAACTGTCAGTCTAAAATGTATACTTATGTTTTCCTGAACACATTATCACAGAACATAAAAATAATAGCACTGAGTGTAAATAGTCATAAATCATCACATTCATGACTTCGCCATATGGAACATCAAGTATGCATTTATATAATACAAAAGCAAACCATCAATCAAATTGTGTTGAAACTTTTGACTAGAATTGTTTATATAATATCTGTATTAATCAGGTTTCTGTATCGTGTGACTCATTTATACTTCAAATGAGCATAACAAATTGTATAAACTATTTTAATTAATCTACAACATCGTTATCGTTAACGCATAAAAAAACATTTACAAACGAAACATGAACTACAGAACAAGGTCTTTATAAATGATTTATCACAAGCACCAATTTATAACAAATACTATGTCACTAGAAAAACAGCAAACAACTCGTAAATGAAGATGAAAAATACCCACGAAATGGCTTCTTTCAAGCAGGTGAAAAAATAATGTTGATGCCAAAATTGTGTTCCGAGTACACATTGATCACACACAAAGATTAGATTTTAGACGTAGATATTCGAATTTAGTCGCCTAGTTTCATGGAGCATTACTCTGAATAAATGGACATATCGACGGTTACCCCTCTATAAATACATATATAAAATACAATGATTGTAAGGTATGTACCACAAAAAGCAATACTATGTTGATTGAATCGTTAAAAAATATAACAGCTAAAATATTGATTAACCAACACGTCCTCTGTTTGATTAAAACTCACACTTATGGAATCCGATTGCATCACATCAAAGTATATTTACAAGTCCGGTATCTACCGGCTTGGAGGTATTGCCATGTACATTATATTACTATAAGCTACTACAATGTTGCCGCAGTCGCTAAAATATCCATTGAAAACTATGTATAATTATTGAAATATATATGCTACTAAGTGACTATCAACAAGATATCTACGTTTTAAGCAATAATTTTAATATTTTTTAAAACTGTATAAGCCGAAAATTTGTCCCTATAAAATAGTGTTGCATCCACAAAAATTACGTCTTGTACTTATACAAAGTATGAACAACAGAACTATGAAGTTTCAGTTTGATGCACATAATTGTTTGTTGTTAAGTTCGCATGTACAATGATGCAGGTATCGTGAACAAGGTAAAACAAGAGAATTTACCTAAGTGAGAGGGGACAACTCTGCAATAAATAGCATGACATACACCAAAACGAAGTATTGTATATATTATAAAACTCATTTAAAAAGTTTCATTTTAATACACAACAAACTCCAATATACCACACAAACTGTGTTTGGACGGGTAAAAGGACCATGTATAAAATGTATGTAACTACACATAATCACTTCACGGACAGCACAATACAAATGCATGACTGGCGAACTGTTCACTTGGCGTCGCTTAATTACTGCTGTGTACTTTCATGTGACGAGACAGGCTACTTCGATGCCGGAATACTTTGTCACACTTCAAGCATTTCAAGTTATGTTCTTCGTTGTGCATATCTATGTGTGCCTTTAAATTGGAATTCTCAGCAAAACGTACGCCACATTTATCACACGCAATTGTCTGCCCATTTTCCCGCCGCATGTGCTTCTGCAGGTCAGCATTTGTAGGAAATGACTTACTGCACTTGGTACACACGAATGCCTTCTCTTCGCCATGTACATGGCATCTACAATTATAATTATCAGTAAATTTTAATAGCGTTTAATTATATAAGAACCTTCTCAATTTTCTTATTTTAGTCAAAATATTTTATAATGGGTCAATAAGTATTAATCATATGGTGTAAAGCCCAGGTCTCACTATTGCCGGTGTAGCACCGCTTAATCCCGGTTTGATAGAGCCGGTCGGCCGGCGACTTCCGGGATGATCGATGGTTATGTTTTAGCGCGGTAACATATTCCCGGTTTACATCCTGGCAGAGTCCCGGTCGGCCCCGGTAGAGCTACGGTTTATCCCGGTCAGTTCCGGTCGTAGCCGGGGGAGTCCCGGTCGTAGTCGGTAGCGTCCCGGTGAAAGCCGGTGGCGTCCCGGCAGAGCTCCGGTGACATGCCGGTGGAGATACGGTGCTGCCCCGGTTGTTCCCGGTGCAGCGCCGGTTGTTCCCGGTACGTCCCGGTGACTCCCGGTTCATGCTGGAGGCAATAACCGTAACTCTGCCGTGATTAACCGGCTACAACCGGGGCTCCACCGGCACGAACCGTAGCTCTACCGGCATTAATTGGTGAAACATAGCTACACCGGGACTCTGCCGGCATTCATCGGGGCTATACCGGCGTCAGACCGGGACGTTGCCGTAGTTCTGCCGGGGTCAAAAGCATCTCAGATAAACCCCGGTTCGTGCCGGTGGAGCTACGGTGCTGCCCCGGTTGTTCCCGGTGCCGCGCCGGTTGTTTCCGGTACGGCCCGGTGACTCCCGGTTCATCCCGGAGGTATTAAACATTTTAATAGTTTGCCGGTGGAGCCCCGGTTGTACCCGGTTCATCCCGGACATTCCTGGTGGAGCCCCGGTTCATACCGGTAGACCCCGGATCACGCATCGGGGCTCCACCGGCATCGCAAAATGTGTTAGTGAGACTGGGCCTTAAACTATCAGTACTTCAAGCTGTTTATTAAGCCCATGTTGATCCCATTACAAACATAAGCAAGTAAGACTTTTTGCATGTGACATGATACACTAGTTATGAAATACAATAGTTTTGATAGGTTAAGCACCCATCTTTGCTGTGTCGATTTTGTACCTCTTATTTGTAAAATTTCATCAGGGTTAAATAGAAATTAAAAAGAAGAAATTAACAGCATATTTTTGTATTAATTACACTTTCTGACAAACATAATTCAATATATGATTAACACAATTATTGAACCTGTGCCTGTTCAGATTCGTCTTGCTGAAGAACACTTTATCGCAGCATGTATATCCCTTCCCAGTCCCTGTGTGACTAATCTCATGCTGGCGCAGAGACGACTTGCTTTTAAGTACGTTGCCACAATAGCGGCATATATGTGGGTCTGAGCGATCCATCTGAAATATACATTTTATTGCATGCATACATGTGTCAAGAATACAGTGTGTGGTCGTTCGCCTATAACTCGGGTGTGGTCGTTCGCCAATTTCAAAACAAATGTCGTCGGTCGTTCTAAATAATAAAATATTAATATTGAGACTTATATTTGGTCGTATTTGAAATAAATACGCATAATGACAGTAATAAAACCTTCATTTGTAATCGCTTTAACAACAAACACAGGTATTAGTAAAAATGTGTGGTCGTCTACATCGTCAAGTTCGATATTTGTCATTGAATGTTCTCAAAAAGTATTATACCTAAACATATGAGCAATACATCAATGAAAAGTAGAATTCGCACTGAGTACGGTGCACCAAGGCATTGTAACATGTGTTCTGCTAAAACGGAGAAAACGTAAGAAAACATACCTTCGATTGACGTTTTATCCGAAAAATAGCCGTGGTCGTTCGCATCTGTGGTCATGTGACAGTTTTTGTTCCCGCACATTGAATAACGCATCTCAAAAAAATTGTATGATTGGTGCTGTAATTAAAAAATATTAACACTGCCGAGGCATATTTGAAAACGTCAAAGAATACTTTGAATTATTAAAATTTTATTGAAGAACTGATATTTCTGTCCGTAGATATGCAGACGCCAAATTGACCAACTGACGAATGTAAATACCAGTCTTAAATGTTTGCAAAAGTCTTGTAGCAGTTAAGCCGCGATTTTGTTGATACAATTATGTACATGTAATTTAAAGAGCAAAAACTAGGTTATATCGGATATTGCTTGAAAAATCATAAACAGTAATTGAATCTAAAGGTGCATGAATCATATGAGATAGAAAAATATAATACATCCGGAGATGATTTACATAAGTAGGATTCACTAGATCAAGATTAAGAGCGACTTCGTAAATATGTTTAACTAATAGAACATTTGTAACTGCAGTTAATCTGATTACTTAAGAACAAACTTTGAGTCCATGATTAATGGAGGTAATGTTTTATAGATTAAGGTATTACTCGATGTGATTGTAAGAAATAAGGACATAATGATTTATCACGTTCAAGTGAATCCTAGAAATCAGTTATATAGCGTGTATTAACAGATTCTTGCGCATGTCAATCTGCATTAAAACAATGAGCACTTAATAAGTAATCAAAATATTATATCTCTTCAATTTCAATTAAATATACCATAAAACTGCATGATATGCAGATAATAAAAAGACAAGTTCGCTATAATCTACATGAATTATTAGAGTGTTTTTTTAAATTGTCATAAATGTAAATATTCGTATTTTACCACAAAGGATTTCATAAAGTCTCTGATTACACCGTCGCCAATGCACATGAATAAACTGCTCTGAATGGACATAGCTTGGGACCGTTTAAAATTGTTTCGTTTGTAAAACCGATATGTGAGAAGTAGTATATAAATGTTAGAAAAAATATTATCAACATCTATTAGTCCTACCATCTATCGCGTAATCATTAAATAGCCGTTCAATTTCAAGCGTAATTACATAATATAGTTTTGTATTGGAAATTGTATAATTGTCATGAAATTTGTTTGTAAAAATATTAAAGGAAACCAAACAAAACCCACGTGTGTATAATATGCTAGCTACTCGACTACAACAACAACCCGGTTCAACACATGCCTACAGACACATGCGCCGCAAGCGAGATTAAACCAGAGTCGCCCAGCTGAGACCCTGTTATACAAACTACCGCGCTTACCGAACCGCCGTTTTAGTGGACCTTGTCGCTGGATATACTTTGAAATTAAATCCGAGGTCCGTCTTACTGGTTACAGCCAGTTTTGGTAACAGCAACATGATAGAACTAAACAATATACCGACGAGACTCAGCGTCAACCCTAATTCACTCTGTTGATTTGGTTCGCGTTACAAACTGTCATTTCTATGGCGTGCTTGTGCCTAATGCGGTGGCAGCATTTTTGTTGACGGTAGTCTAAGTAGTCGTACAAAAGAACATACTCCATGTTTCCGTTCAATGTGCATTACCTTTATTCTAAGCCATCGGTGTTTCTTCTAAGTTAACACTCCGTTCCTAATGCGTCGTAAGCCCGATCAGACAAAATATGTAAAGTAAACGTTTCCACTAATATCTAAAAAAAATATTGTGCGTATATATAGGTTGGCCAAGCTTTATTTCGTTAAATGACCCGATGGCTCATTCCTTTACGTTGTGTAGTGGTCAAAGTGCCTCGACCATAGGGAGAGCTATGCCATCGAGAGTCTAAACTCAGACAGGGCTTCCCAATCTGAAAAAGTTAAAGTATTGAGGTTAGACAATTATTAGCCACCCCTCCTTGATGCTTAGCGTTAGAGAAGGATAGTTCGGGCAGAACAAAACCAGGGCGAAAGACTCTCTAAAGCCCAGGCTGGCAAGTTTCCTGCGACAAAGAAAAGTCGAAAAATTAACCACTGCTTAAGACAGATAAAATGGGTAAAAGTGCGCAAAATGATGGTGGAGCGCATTTCTATCCAATTATGGACAGCAATTGATCTTTGTGTGATGGTGTTCTGGTTATGTCTGACCCCATGCCTCAAGGGTGTCCAACTAAAGCTACCGGATGTCATAATGTTCCGTTTAAACGGCATCAGAGGTCAAATCTTGGTGAGGAAGACAAATGGAATCTCTTGCAGCATTGAGGACGTGCAGCGAAGAACCATCTTTGAGCAAAGAGCCGGAATGCCCATCTGACTAGAAAAAGATTATATGCGACTTATTACCTTTTTTAAAAAAGTTACGCTACATAACTCGTTCAAGTTTGTATCCCCTTTTTTGTCTGTAGTTTGTAAATGTTCATTAGTGATTATGATCTGAAGTAGCATACCGGTATGTGATCGAACACTTTAACTAGAATAACACAAACAATATTAGTGTGGGCACAACACATTGGGTCAGCTGGGGTCGTGAACTCATAGAATTTCTTTTCCCACCTCATGATAATCACTTGCCATAAATGAACGAAATACGCATACAACGCCGTTAAGAAGCATTCCTGTTAAGAAAGTAATTTCACTTTGATGAGATTCTTCTTGAAGTGATATTATGAATGTATTTATATATTATTTATATATATATGATAGCACAATGCCTGTTATTGTGTAATTGTGAAATTCTGTACTTATAAGGAAACTGATATGATTTGCAAAATAATATTCTCAGCATTTTACTATTATTTGCGTGAAAATGCATTGGCGCGGCAACGATGCTGTCATTGCGTAGTTTATTTAAACAGAAACTTATGTCAATTGGTGCGAAATTCTGTAGAACGAATTAATAAAATTAAGTTTGCTATTTTTACGACTACATTATGTATTGACAAACTAGCTGAATACAAGTGACATCACAGCGAGGGAATATTGCGTCTGAAAAACGAACGGAATGCTCCAGTCTTTAGCAAACACAATGGAAACTGTGGTAGGCCCTTTTAAACATAAATGGATGTTGTTTATTTTCAAATCATTTCATTATAAAATCGTACACAGTATGACAAGGTGATGATTCGTACCATGGTAAGTTCGATCCACTTTCACACTAACAGCCATATCTACTCAACTTCAGCAGTTCAGCGATTTTCCTCCTTCTTTATAAAGTACCGGTAAACGGTACTTTCCCAATCGAGCGAAAATACCCAAATTCCCAATCGGCATCTGAAAAAATCCCAATCGGCGTCCGAATTTTTTCTCAAAACGATCGAAAGTTTCGTAACAAAACCCAACTTTCGGCGAGCGAACAAAGAAAATCAAATAGTTGTGTGTAACCACGCACTCGATTAATATCGGGTTTTATTATTCAGCGTGTTCAATCAATAGAGTCGTTACTGTTTGCGGTTCTTTTGTCAGGCAGTTTGACTTCGGTTTGAAACCTTATCGTAGTTTGAAATGCCCTCCAGCACTGCCTCTGTGGAAAGGTTGTTCAGTCTAATGAACAATCTTTGCACGACCAATCGGAACCGTCTATCACAGGACACATTGACAGCTCTAATGATGCCAGCAACTGAGTGATGATCAAACATCAAAGATTGTTGAAATTTTCAAAAAAATGAAAGAGAGAGACATTGCTTTATAAGAGATTAAACAACTATTAATTGATTTTGTGTCGTCTATTTAATATTTTGTTATTTATATCAACTTTATTACTTTAAGTAATGGTCATTAAGGCATGCCTGCAAATGATTATTTTAATGGGTATGTTCAATTAAGTTTGAACTGTATGATGTATTCAATAAGACCCAAACTTCACGACGCGATTTTCCCAATTTAAGGATTTCACGACTCGATTTTTCCCAATTTTGAGGTTTTCACGACTCAATTTTTCCCAATTGGACCGGTACGGGTACTTTTCCCAATTGGACAAGGAAAATCGCTGCAGTTGTATATTTCATTGATTCCGTGCTGAGAATTGTCAACAAATTTTCTGTAATTCAGCTTTACTGTAATATGACAATAGGTGCTACCTAATTTACGGGCAAAAGCTGGGATATTTGATTACCATGCACTGTAATACATATATCCTCTTTTCCTATAACTTCGTGCAGCCCTATAAGATCGTGTACTTTTTTATGACGTAAACTTCTAAGCAACATTCGAACGCACGTACCCGAAAACTGTTCACTTTTGTAACGCGAAAATTTCCACAGCCGATAAGACAACAATCATAAGAAAAAAATAAATAAATATGATATAAATTGTCTGTTTTTCTGACCTCGTTCCAAAGAAATAGCCTAAACAATGTTTAAAATCTGCACATTTCCTTCACCAGACGGCTATGTTTGTCAATGTTTTGATCGTAAAATGTTGTAAGAGTAGTTTCCCTTGGAGGCCCGTCTAGAATTTGTATTTTGGACTCTGTACTTTGCATTACAATACGATTAAAGTATGCTGTATATGCGGAAAATTTTTCCCCCAAATGTTGACACGAGACCATACGTTAAGATCGTGTCCGGCCTATTGCGATAAAGGTTCTCACTGCGTCAATTTGGGATTTTGTCACAAAACAACTGTCATTAGAAGGGGTGACAGCCTTTTATGCCCCCATTGTGAATAGAATTTTATTAAGCTTTTTTCCATTAGTAAATACACTTTATCTAGACCTCTGAAAACAGTTATCACCGTTCATCTTTCGTTTTTATGAACCAGGGGTTTTTTTTAGAAAAAGGGGAAGACGCTGGGTAAAAGGGGAAAATCGAGCGCGAAAAAGACATATTTGGGGAAAAAATAAAAACTGTTCATTTCAATGTCTATAACTCGCCTACAGACTTCAGGTTTTTTTTTAGAAAAAGAGACATGTCTCTGACCTTTTTGTTCTTTAACACATGAACAAGTATGATATTAAAGTCAAAGTTGTAAATAAAGTTGCAGGGGTAGATCTAATAATGGGAAATGTTTTCAACTGGGGCCGGGGAACGATTTCAATATTGTGATTTCAATTTCATGATGAATGGGTTGACGATCTAGATCTGCTACAGTATTGGAAGGGAAAGGTGCGGCAGCTGCCGATTGTCTACTTTCACAATAATCCGACAGTATTAATCGATGTTGATTACATGTACCTCCGAATCCTGCTGGGTTTCAACGGTTTTTGATGATTCATTCTTAAAAAATGCGTCAACGCAAGTAATATTTTCCGAGTCCGAACGTTTTATTTTGTTCGTGTATGAACGCCAATTGTGAGACTTTTTCTGTTTTAACGTCTATACCCATCTTGGCTTTCACATAACCCGGATGAAAACTCGACTGGTTTCCGGTAATTAATTGACGAATCACCCTTCTCGCGCAAGACCGGAATCCAGTAAAATAGTCACATGATTAATACGATTAGTTGCCCGGTTTCCATGACGTAATTTAAGAGCTATATATAGAATCACTGGGATTCCCAGGTTTGAGTGTTCGTCGGGAGAGAGAGAGCGCGAGATCGTTGTACATGGTACAAATAGGATAAGTGTCGACTTCCCAAAAGAAAGAAAAAAACATTTCTTTGAGGGTAAAATATTATATTTTGGTGAAAAATTATATTTTTGGAGGGGAAATGGTAGTTTTAGGGGAAAAATTCTGGTTGGGGAAGACGCCGATTATCGGCGTCACTTTCTTAGTAAAAAAAAACCCTGTGAACACAAGTTTTGTTTAAACCATTATTTTCATTACAGTTTATTCATGAAATTCATCTAAAACAACAAATATTTAATTCAATAAACACATATTCACAAAAACATATATCGGCTATTATAAACACATCCCAGGGCCTCGCTGTGTCGTCATCAAAATCGATGCACGATCTTATAGGGTAATTCTGTGTGACGCAGACTACCATATACACGAATGTTTAAAGGTACGTAATTCCATTATTATTATCTGTCAGCCAACATACTTCACTCGTTATTTGTTAAACAAAAGATACATCATAAAGTATATATCGCGTTTATTTATTGTCTAATGATCTTTCATGAAAGATATGCCATTGAAATTTAAGGTGCACGAACTTATAGGTTTAGAGGCTATCATTAAAGACATTATATAGAAATTATTGTGCACAAAACATTACGAGACTTTCATTAAAAAAAGTAATGCATCCAAAGAATTAAATTACATTTTTTGCTTTATGATAAAAGTGTTTTATATGAGCCAAGCTTTAGAGCTTATATCTTATAATTGCGTGCTTTTTTAGCCTCTTTTATTCAAAGCTGGTTCAGTGGCTTTGGCTTAGTGGACATGGTGTCTGCTTAGCGACTGTGGGGTCTTGTTATTGATCCCTTAAGTGTGAGTGTTCTTTAGATGAAACTTAAGACCCCAAGTACTGGTCTTACCCAGGAAAAGGTTGTTTCATTAAATGTCTCAATTCAATTAAATCTTGCAAAATTCGTTGATTCTAGCATTAACTGATTAAACATAAAAGAATGTGAATTGTCTATTAAATTTTGATTATCAATGTATAATTATGTGGAACTAAAGGACATCGTACTTGTTTTGCAATTGAAGTATGTCATAAATACTGGCATCTGAAAGAATTTTACTTTCCTTTGGCAAAGTAGTGTCGCTTAGTTGAAATTATGTTGCCACTAAATAACATGCCATTGTGTAGCAATTCATAAATAACTGTCTTAACTGCATACAAATAGTTTGTAAGCAAAAAAACAAAATGTTATATCATCCATATTTTTTATTAACACATTTAAGTAACACATAAAACAAACATAGATGTATCAGTAATTATATGAGCTTATTTAATTTGCAATGATTGTCTTTGTATGCTAATTAGCTGCTAGCAGAAGCATGTCAATGATGTTAATATACATGTATTTAGTACATATATACAAAGTTTGTGAAAGGTATATATGGTAATGTTTGAAGATTGAAAACACTTTAATCACTTAGTTGCATGTATAAGAATAGTAACAAAATATTTCAATACTCAAACACTGTCATTAACTTACAAGAATATTTATGTACATGAACTAACAAAGTGATGTTATCTTTTGAAAAACTGTGAAATCAATGGCTGATGTATCATAAACCATTTAATACATGCATGAAAAATAAGTATAGCACAGTATTCAGATTGTTTAAAACAATATCTTATAAAATTGTATTACCTTTTAGCTTGACTATTATATATGAAATATATATAGTGGAGCTATCCTACTCACCCCGGCGTCTGCGTTAGCATTAGCGTCTGCGTTAGCGTGCAAATGTTAAAGTTTTCGTACTACCCGAAATATTTGTCTTTCTCCCTTGACATATTGCTTTCATCTTTTGCATACTTGTTTACCAACATGACCCCAACCTATCAACAAGAGCAGACAACTCTATCAAGCATTTTGTCATAATTATAGCCCCTATCACAGTTTATCATTACTTTGACAAAACAACACTTACCTGAATACCACAATGGATTCCACCCAAACAATACCTCACGCCCCTAACCAGAATCCCTTCCCCCCTCCCCAACCTCCCCCCCCCACCCCCCCCAACCTCCCCCCCCCCAATTTTTTTTAAAACATCATCTAATAAATTACCACACCCCACATCCCCACATTATACCCCCACCCCCCCCTACCCCCCCTACCCCCCCAATTTATTTTTAAACATCTAATTAATTACCCCACCCCACATTATACCCCCCTCTCACCTACCCCCACCCCTACCCCCCCCCCCAAATTTTTTTTATTTTTATTTTTTTTTTATTTTTAAAAGATCGTCTAATAAATGACCACACCCACATTAATACCCCCTCTCAACCCCCCCCCCCCCAAAAAAAAATTTTTTTTTCTTTTTTTTCTTTTTGAAAGATCGTCTAATAAATTATTGAATATGAACAATTTCCCGATGATGGCTTACGTTATACTGTCAAGCACTCGAATAGTTGAGCGCGCTGTCCTCTGACAGCTCTTGTTAATTACACAATAAACAGGAAATCATCTGTATGCATTAAATATACAAGCGTGTTGCTACAGTTAACCCTGTGCATGCTGGGAAATTTGTCGTCTGCTAAAATTTCAGCTTCTGAATTTGTAAAATTAGCATTTTCTTCGAATTTTTTACAAAGAATACTATCAGAATAGCAATCAGTTTGAATCCTGATGAGACGCCACTTTCTGTGGCGTCTCATCTGGATCCAAACTGTTTGCAAAGGCCTTCAAAATTCGGTTCCAGCACGGAAAGAGTTAAGAATTAAATTGTGTAACTTAAAAATGATTACAACACAGTGTTTTACATACTTAGTTTTTTTATTACTACTAAGTTAAACATTATTGGCATGCACTGGTCGACAAGCAGACTACGAATGATTTGTATTTCTTCAACATGTTAATTGCCTTCTAATTGTTAATTTTACAACACTTTGACAATGTTTGAACATTTGAATTTCATAACAACGTAGCTGATTTTTGTTAAAATTAATTGATTGCTTCCAGTCACGTGACTTAGATGGCGCAGCAGAAAATCAGCTATGTGTAAACTTTGATAGTGAAGAAATCACTCCTTTGTTGATTTCTGAAAACTGTTTTGCTTAATAGAATGGCTTGTATGATGCCCAACTCTTGGCAGAACAGCTTCTAAAAACGGAAAATATGAGAACAGTCTATTATGTGAAGTTGGAAAACGACATTAATTCTAGAATGGACTGTTTCAGCTTCATTTGCTTTGTTTTGACCATGCAAATGTCAGTGGTCATAAAAACAAAGATTAAAACCCTCTTTGCTCATGCACCGCATGGGCATATCTTCTTTGCTCATACACCGTATGGGCAAACTCCCTTTGCTCATACACCGCATGGGCATATCCCCTTTGCTCATGCACCGTATGGGCAAATCCCCTTTGCTCATACACCGTCTGGGCAAACCCTCTTTGCTCATACACCGCATGGGCATACCCCCTTTGCTCATACACCGTCTGGGCAAACCCTCTTTGCTCATACACCGCATGGGCATACCCCCTTTGCTCATACACCGTCTGGGCAAACCCCTTTGCTCATGCACCGCATGGGCAAACTAGCCTTTGCTTGACACTAAACATGCATGGATCAGGCTCCAGTAGCAATATTTGCTCATATATGTATGAACAAACAATATGCAATTGATTTATGCTGAATGATTATGTGAAATATAGGTAGGATATTTTTTGGTTTGGTGAAGTGATCATAGAAATTGAAATTGTTCTTTTTGTGTGTGGGGAAGTGAAAATATATACTTTTTATGATCACCAGCGAATACAAATCGACAGTCTATTGAAACTAAACAATTTTCTTATTATTTTATGCCCCAGTTGAAAAACTCACTGCTATAAAATCCATGTTTATTGAAATATTATGCGGGAACACGAATTATATGATGCTACGTCGTCTCACAATTTTGAGCCATACATCATTTGTGGGCCGTTGCATTTACTGTAGAAGATCAGGATATAAAAAAAGAAAAATGACAGTGAAAAATATATTTCAACAGTGAAATATACATTTTATGTCACACATATTTCACTGTAAACCATCAAAAATCATCAAATAATATGCTGTTGTTGTACGATTTTTCAACACATCTGGATGCCTCATTTCATAAATAAGCAACAATTTTCATTATGCAAAGTCATATTTTATTGTTTTCCCTGTTTTACTTCATTTTGGAAAGTTTTTGACATGTATCGAGACTTGTACGTTATGTTTCATTACATATAATTATGGTTATAAATAACAACATGCAGTTTTCAAAATTAAGGTTTTAATGCCAATAATGTTTATAAAAGGTCACCTTATTTCTGGCTGGTTTAAATAGTAAAAACGCTAGATTCATTTTATTGTTAATATGTTTGTTCTTTGAAAAATGGTCATTAGTTATGCAAATAATGCTTCAAATCACACATAAAAAGACAAATAAATTAGCAATCTTGCAGTATTAACAATGAGGATCAATACATAATGTGTTTCATAGTGTTCTTTTTTTACTGAAAATTTATAGTACGGTATAGATTTAAATTTAATAATTAATTAAAAAATTAATGTTTATGCTCTTAAATAGCTTGACCTGTAATAATTAAATTCACCAAAAAAGATTTTTATGCAGATTACTTTTTAATTTGACATAACTATTGGAAGGTAGACACAATTTGACATAACTATTGGAAGGTAGACACAATTTGACATAACTATTGGAAGGTAGACACAATTTGACATAACTATTGGAAGGTAGACACAATTTTTTTAAATAATAAAAATACATAGATTATGTATGACATAATCAACATGTTCAATCATTTTCAGTCATTCGAATACAATATCAAAATGTAGTTCAGGAACTTAACAGTAAATGCATATTAAAACAAAAAATGTGTTTGTCAGAAACACTATGTCCCCTACTGCGCCACTTTGAAGCTATTTATTTGACCTTTGACCTTGAAGAATGACCTTAACATTGACCTTTCACCGCTCAAATTGTGCAGCTCCATGAGATATACATGCATGCCAGATGTCAAGTTGCTATCTTCAATATTGCAAAAGTTATGGCAAATGTCAAAGTTTGACACAAACACAAACAAACACACAAAGAAACCAACAGACAGGGCAAAAACAATATGTCCCCCACTGTAGTGGTGGGGGACATAAAAATGACACATTTTAAGTAAAACAACAACACAATTTCAGTTTGCCATTGCCTTAAACAGAAGAAATTATAGTTTATCCTATTGTAACATGATAACAGATTGAATTACAACTGATACTATAAACGTTAGCTCTATACTATTGTTAATTTTAGAGCATTTTTTTTGTGATCCTCTAATTTTATAACACTGTATGATTCAATGTTCTTTCATAACAAATGATAATGTTTGAAGTAAACAAACAATTCATTGCAAATATTGGGAAACCAACGCTATTGCTTTGATTTTTTAGCGAAAAACGACCACAAATTAATTGGATAAATATAATATTATGCGAGTGTTGAATAGAAATCAAGATTACTATGCTCGACTTGAAGCTCGCATGATGATATTGATGTCAATCAGACACTCGTATAATATTTCCTATTTATCATGCAAGTTATCTTTGCATATGAATAAAACCAAGGCCGGTTTTGGTTTTAGGTAAAAAAAAATTGGCCTTATTCATACTAAAATTGTCCCCCCCCCCCTAGTTGAGAAAATGCACATTATATTTGTTTGAAATTTTTTTCATGAACATTTTAAATTAATATAAATAAAGCAAGCATTCAAATGATATATAAATATCACATCCCATAGAAGGTGTTCGAGGGTTGACAATAAATTGTATTAACATGTACAACACAGCTAGTTGCTTGTATGACTCTAAACGAACCCTTATATCAATTGAATAAAATCTGAAAAAAAATAAAAAATTAAAGTACCGGAACATAATCTCAGTTAAAAGTCTTTACATAATTGACTCTCTTTATGCGGAAATCAAATTCTACTATTTTAGCTCTACATGAGAGTGTTACAATTATGTCCCATATGTCATTAACAATTATCACCAGATTACCGTAGTTTATATGAGAATTTTTATCCCCCGCCAGAGGCGGAGGGATATTGTTTTGGCGTTTTCCGTCCGTCCGACTGTCCGGCTGTCCATCCGGCACTTTTGTGTCCAGAGCCATATCTTGGAAGTTCTTTGGCAGATTTCATTGAAACTTGTTATGAGTATATATATGCATAAGAGGATGATGAACACCAAATGGCATTGTACACCATCTGTTAAAAACAGAGTTATGGCCCTTTGTATCTTGAAAAAATGCTTTTTACTATAGGCACTTTTGTGTCCGGAGCCATATCTTGGAAGTGCTTTGGCGGATTTCATTGAAACTTGGTATGAGTATACATGTATATCCACAGCCAGAGGCGGAGGGATATTGTTTTGGCGCTGTCGTCCGTCCGTCCGTCCGTCATTGTTTCAAACAGTGAAAAATAACAGTCACTATTCCAGCAAAATTCTTTAGCAAAACTAGTTTACGATGTCAATAAACATTGAAAAAAACATGAAATGAAAATAAAATTTGTTTTATTCTGTGGAATATCATTTTAAAATCACTCGTGATCATAGAAAGAATGTATTTTCAAGAGTGGATCACCCACATGATCACTTGTGACTTAAAATTGATATTCCACAGAATTCAACAAAACTCGTCTATCTATTTATTCTTCAAAATCAGTGACTTGTTTTTGCACTGTTTTAATAATTTTGTCAGTGAACTTTTGTAAAATTTGTGGCTGCAATGGCACATCAATTCCATTTATTTTGACAGTTATTGTTACTGTCCATGCATCGTTGTCGTTGATGGACAATTTCTCAACGTGGTAACAATAACGTTCACGTCCTTGAGGGGTTGATAAGTCACCTGTAATAATAAAAATGTAATTGATATTCAAGAAATAAGACATCTACTTTGTTATCTAAAACTTCCCTTTTTTATAGGTTATTAGACGTTTCACTGCACAATACGTATATATAATTTGACAAGCACACAGTCTGATGTCATATTGGATGAGCCGTAAGGCTGTGTGCGAGTCCAAATATATCAGGTACTGTACAGTTTAAACGTCAAATAAGCTTTTTATTATATATCTCTTTCTTCAGCTCTTTGTTTCATTTTAATTTTGATTTTAAAATGCTTTAATTGCATCTATACTATTTTCAAGACAAGCGCCCGTGCGAGTTGATAATAGTACATTCGGATACTTTTTCTCAGTAATGGCTTTTATCGTTATAAAACAATTGCTTAGTGCACTTGTACTCATCTGTCCTATACACCACAGTGTATAGTTCAAATATTCATTTCAGTGCACATCAATTTAACACAAGGACATTTTTTCGTTATGGGTCCATAGCATAAATAATGCAACAACTGACCAATTTGGAAATTCCGAGTCTATGGAAATGGTGTGCTTTTGAATTTCCCATGCTAGTTGAAAAGTCTTTCCTAGCCCTGGACATGTTGGGATTTTACTATTTTTTTTACAAATAAAAACATACCATTTTATTTCAAGAATAAAATAAAATAATGATGGGGTCAATTCTTCATAAAAAAATTCCAACGAGCACATGTTGGCAAGAACTGTTGGACAAATTGATGTTGTTCAGCATTATTGAATGTTTTATATAGTTGAAAATGGATTGAAGAGATGAGTTAAGGTTTCCTCATGTTTTTTACAAAAATAACATGATAGATTGTCATTTAAACTTTTCATTTCATATATAACAGAGATTTTGTACCAAAGATTCTGTGTACAATTCTAGTTTGAAGAAATTGTATATATGTATCTCTGGAGTTTTAAAAAACAAAGTTATGTGTAAATTTCTAATCAATATTATTAAATAACAGAGATTTTGTACCCACGATTCTGTGTACAGTTCTAGTTTGAAGCCATTGTATATAATGTATCTTTGGAGTTTTTAAAAACAAAGTAATATGTGAACTTCCAATCAATATTGTTATATATTTCAATCTATTTATTTTCACTTGTTGGTTTTTCTATAATTAATGTGTATGTGCTATATATAAATTTATTATGGTTTTGCTTTAAAACAACAATGTGATTTTTTTAATATACATTCTACCGTCAAGTTCCTGAAATAGATTTTAATATTTTATTGGAATGACTGTAAACGACTGTACATGTTGATAATGTCATATATAATCTATGTATTTTTATTATTTTAAACAAATTTGTCTACCTTACAATATGTTTGTCACATTTACATACTAATCTGCTTAAAATATCTTTTTGGTGAATTTACTAATTATAGGTCAAATTACGCAGTGCATTAACAGTAACTTTTTTACATCATTAAATTTGAAGTCTTTATCAAACCTGAGTGAGACAAATGTCAATTTTCATACAAAAATTTCATTATTTAAAAACACAATGAATTGTACATCATTGTTAACATTGCAAGACTGTTAATTAATTTTTCTGTTTCTGTGTTATTTTATGTATTATGAAAAAAAATATTTTTCATCCTAAGAAATTATCGGTTTTCCAGTAATTTTCATCATGAATTAATAATGAAAATAATGGTTAAAAGCATGCTTATAGAATTGTTTAAAATTTGAATTGCTTTCTTTTTTTCATCAATTAAATGCACATAAAATGGAATAAACTGTATTAATGATTGTTGATGAAAAAAATGGTCATCTATTACAACCAAAAATAAAAAAATTACTTCGAAGAGTGCATCTTGTTCTTTAAAAAAAAAAAATTCAAATAATTAAACCTAATGTACAAGTCTACATACATGTCAAAAACTTTCCAAATGAAATAAACCAGGGAAAACAATAAAATATGACTTTGAAAATTGAAAATTGTTGTTCTTATTTTTAAAATAACACATCCAGATGTGTTAACAAATTATACAATAACAGCATATCAATTTATGCTCTTTGATGATTTACAGTGAAATATGTGTGACAAAAACTGTATATTTCACTGTTCAAACAGTGAAAAATATCATTATTTCTCACTGTAATTTTTCATTGTTTTTTGTTACCAATCGTCTACAGTAAATGCAAAATTGTGAAATGACGTAGCGTCATATAATTCAGATTCCCGCAGAATTTTCTGATAAACATGGATTTTATAGCAGTAAGTTTGTCAACTTGGCATAAAATACTAAGAAAATGTGTTAGTTTCAATAGACTATCTAATTTTATTAACTCGTGATCATTGAAAGTAAATACTTTCACTTGTTGCTTCGCCACTCACGAAAAGAATAATTTCTATTTCTATGATCTCTTTACCAAAAAACAACAAACATCCTATCTTTATTTCACATAATCATTCAGCATAAATCAATTGCATATTGTTTGTTCATACATATATGAGCAACTATTGCTAATGGAGCCTGATCCATGCATGTTTAGTGTCGAGCAAAGAAGGTTTGCCCAGACGGTGTATGAGCAAAGGGTGTTTGCCCAGACGGTGTATGAGCAAAGGGGGTATGCCCATTCGGTGTATGAGCAAAGAGGGTTTGCCCAGACGGTGTATGAGCAAAGGGGATTTGCCAATACGGTGCATGAGCAAATGGGATATGCCCATGCGGTGTATGAGCAAAGAGGGTTTGCCCATACAGTGCATGAGCAAAGGTCCATCTATTTTTAATAGAGAACTCTGTACTCTATGGCTTTAATCTTTGTTTTTATGACCACTGACATTTGCATGGTCAAAACAAAGCAAATGAAGCTGAAACAGTCCATTCTAGAATTAATGTCGTTTTCCAACTTCACATAATAGACTGTTTGAGGTATTAATGCCCAAAATGGTATATATCGGCAATATACCAACAGAAAAGCACTCAATTTCACTCTCTATATATGAAAAATTGGGTTTTTATTAAGTGTGTAAACGGATTAAATTAGTTATAAATGGTTATATTTCATGCATATTTATACTACCTTTTGTTTATTATGAGGTATTAATACCCAATATTGGATATATATCGGCAATATACCAACCCAAAAGCACTTCATGTGAAGACCGAAAAGCACTCAAGACCGAAAAGCACTCAATTTCTCTCTATATATATATAAAAAATTGCATTTCTATTGTGTGTAAACAGATTTAATTAGTTATAAATGGTTATATTTTGTGCATATTTATACTACTTTTGTTTATTATGAGGTATTAATGCTCAAAATTGGATATATATGGGCAATGTACCAACCGAAAAGCACTTCATGTGAAGACCGAAAAGAACTCAATTTCTCTCTATATATATGAAACATTTCGTTTCTATTGTGTGTAAACGGATTTAATTAATTATAAATGTTTATATTTCATGCATATTTATACTACCTTTTGTTTATTATGATGTATTAATGCCCAAAATTGGATATATATCGACAATATACCAACCGAAAAGCACTTCATGTGAAGACCGAAAAGCACTCAATTTCAGGTTTCATCTGAATACCTTCTACTTCATTATACTCATGATCATCATTTCCATGCTCCTCCTCCATTTACTGTCGCTGCTTAACTCTGCAGCTGTAAAGAAATTATGGGGATGAGATAATGCCACAGTACACATCTATTGTTTAAATTAATGAGAAAACAACAACAGAACAACAAAACGGTGTTAACCCAAGACTATTTGACCTTTTGCACTGCATTTCACTGACATACAAACACGCTATTTACACTAACACTGTTTCTGGGAATACCAGTAGTGCTATATCACTACCATCTTAAGTAAGCATAAACGCAGTGAGGTACTAGGTACACACACACACACAGTAGAATTATGTACTCAACTGAACACATACAGACAGAGGTATCCATAGTCTATTGTATAGGTAACACACACATGAATCAAAGACATGGAGGCAATACTGTCCAGAAATGTCTTGATGTCTGCAAAGCCAGCTCATCAGGCAAAATTATCATGGTCTATGACCTCATTAAATATAACCATAAGACCCACCTCTGCATTTTGGCCTTTGGTGCTCATTTTTGAACCAGAAGAGCTTAAATTGAAGTAGTTTTCAGCAATACTGGATGGCTCATTTCTAGAACCACTCCCATGGTCATCTTCCAGATAAGAAAAACATCACATGTTAATGAATATTATCTTGAATCAATTGAATTTTGCACTTCCAAACTGTTTTTCATTTTAAAAAAAGCAAGCAGTTCACAAAATTATCATTCATAAGTCATACTGAAGTTACCACCCTTTTCAGAGGCCACAGACTGGTTGTACGGCCTAATAAGGGTTCAAACCCACAGTATTTAGTTATTGGGGTAAAAATGTGCATTGATGCGATCCAAAGGTTATTATAACATTAACTGTTCAGACATTGTAAGGTACGAGGCACAGTGGCACACACACACACACACACACACACACACACACACACATTGGAAACATAGTACATACAGATAGAGGTATTCACCAAAATGTAATTCTTTAAGTAAGATGGTAAAAGATCAGAAACAAATCTCCACAACAACCAAAAGAGAGCTGATCATTTATTATAATACCAGCCTTACCCCTTAAGATTGCCCTTTCTTGTCTGTTCTTGAAACAAGATGTGCCTTAAGATGAGTCCATTTCCGCACTGTTAGAACTGGTAGGTTGAAAGCCAGCTTCTTTGTCATCATCATCATTATTTAATAAAGCACTCTCTGGCAACTGTGACAAAGTATTTGTATTTGCCTTTCATTTTGTTTTAACCTCTTTCACTGCATTTTACAGATAAACAAACACCCTATGTACATTACCTCTGTTTCTGTGAATACCTGAAGTGCTATATAACTACCATCTTTAATAAGCATACTTTTTTACATGATTTTCTGTATTCAGTGGGACTCGAACCCACAGCAGCCAGAGACCCTGGTAAACAAACACACTGCTGTATTAAAATAAATGTATATGCAATGTATAAGGATTGACATATGGAAATTTTGAAATGCTTTGAGGTACCAGGCACAAACACACGTAGTAGAGAGCTATGTACTCAACTGAACACATACGGACAGAGGTATCCATAGTCTTTTGTAAAGGCAACACAAATATAAATCAAAGACATGGAGGAAATAATGACCAAAGCCGGCTCATCAGGCTGAATTATCATGGTCTATGACCTCATTTATTATAATAATCAGACTCACCTCTGACGTTTTGGCATTTGGTGCTCATTTTGGGACAAGGAGAGCTTGAAGAGGCGACGTTTTCAGCAATACTGGATGGCTCATTTCTAGAATTATTCCAATCTTTATCTTAAAAAAAAACAAAAAATCCCATGTTAATGAATTTTTCTTTCATTGATTTGGTTTTGCTCATGTAAACAGTTTATATATATATATATATTTTTAAATAAAGCAGTTCACAAAATTGTCATAAATAAGTAATAACTGAAGCAACAAACTCCTCAGAGGCCACCTACTGGTTTTAAGGCTTAAGTAGGGTTCAAACCCACAGCATTTACCGTACTTATTGTGGTCAAAAAGTGCATTGATACAATCCAAAGGTGTACCGGGTCATATAACATTTACTGTAAAGACATTGTGAGGTACAAGGCACACACACACACACACACACACACACACTAGAAACACAGTACATACAGATAGAGGTATTCACAAAAAAGTAAAACTTTAAGTTGGTATGGATTGACATCTGGAAATGTTAAAACGCTGTGAGGTACCAGGCACACACACGCACGCAGTAGAATGTTATGTACTTAACTGAACACATTCAGACAGAGGTATCCATAGTCTATCGTAAAGGTAATAAATATATGAATAAAAAAACATGGAGGAAATAATGACCAGAAATGTGTTGAAGGTTAGCAGAGCCAGCTCAACAGACCAAATTATCATGGTCTATGATCTCATTTAATACAATAATCAGACCCACCTCTGCACTTTGGCCTTTGGTGCTCATTTTGGAACCACAAGAGCTTGAATTTGAGTTGTTTTCAACAACACTGCATGGCTAATTTCTAGAACCACTCCCATTTTTATGTGCCAGAAAAGAAACATCACATGTTAATGGTTTTTATCTTTAATCAATTGGATTTTGCACCTCCATACAGTTTTTCATTTTTTTAAACAATCAGTTCACAAAATTATCATTCATTGGTCATAACTGAAATAACAACCTTTTCAGAGGCCACGGACTTGTTGTATGGCCTAATATGGGTTCAAACCCACAGCCTGTAGTTATTGTGGTACAAAAAATGAATACAAACAAAATGTGTAATATTTACTGTACAGACATTGTGAGGTACGAGGAACACACACACACACTAGAAACACACTACATACAGATAGAGGTATTCACCAAAATGTTATTCTTTAAGTAATTGGTAAGGTATCACAATCAAATATCCCAAACAACCCAAAGATAGCTGACCATTTATTGTAATACAAGTTTTTCCCCTTAAGCTTGCCCTTTCTTGTCTGTTCTTGAAACAAAATGAGTGTGTAGATGAGTCTTTTTTAGGACTGTTAGAACTGGTATGTTCAAAGTTAGATTCTTCGGCATCATCCTCCACATCATCTGTATGAAAAAAAACACTCTCTGTAAATTGTGACAAAGTATTTGTATTTTCCTGTCATTGTGTTTTTACCTCTTGCACTGCATTTCACTGATAAAAACAAATAACCTACAGTGTTCTGCCGTGGATGCGCCCTTGCATTAATCGATTAAATTTGAAAGTTGTAAAAGAAATCGAGTAAATGCATAATTAGAACGAATTATTTCATTGGACGTGACGTCATTTCGCTGCCAATCCTTAATTTACTTTAATAACACTCTATTTCGTTGGTAAGTTGAGACTATAACAACCAATCAGTTATCAAAGAAATTTCCACACCTATCAAAATGGCGGAAAGTGACCGGCCGAAGAAAACAAAATCTATTTCGAGTTTTTTTTCCTCCGGCAAGTAAAATAAGAAAATATATCGATAGTAATAACACCCCAACAGAGTCTTCCCAAGTACCAACATTGTTTAGCAATGACAAAAAAAAGTCTGCCCCTAAACGTACATGCCAAGCAAATTGGCTTTGAGAATTTTCTTGGTTACTGTTTGACACAACAAAATGACATGCAGTTTGTGCATAAAGCCCAAACAAGAAAAAGCCTTTACTATCGGTAATTCTAATTTGAAAAGGCTTTAGATCACTGGAGAAATGTAAAGCAAATGTGAATCTTTGCCTCTAATTCCATTGAAGCAGATGTAGACAGACGTAAATGTAGACATTAAATACATGTAACTGTTCAAAGTTTTGTTAATATATTGACAATTGTTTGACAGTTTTAAAAAATTTAAAAAATGTTCAAGTTTGAATTAGAATGTAACATCCTGTGGACTGGCTGTAGGAATAAATCTAGCCAGTTTAAGAGTGCAAGTTAAAGGTTATTAAATTCTGAAAATGTAATTCTGCTACAAATGTATTTCTCTGTCACCAAATTTTTCCCTTTTGTCCCCACTTTTTTAACCCTAAAGGGTCCCTGTCCCCAACAGTACAGATTCACAGCAGAACACTGAACCTATTTACATTACCGCTGTTTCTGGCAATACCATAACTGCTATATCACTACCACCTTTAATAAGCATAGACCAGTGCCCCAGATAATTATTTGAGAAATAGGGTTTTCACCCATCGATTTTGAAAAATAGGGTGATTTCCTTCTTGAAATAGGGTGAAATGATTAATAAAAATGCATACCTTTATATCAATGGTGTTTACCTTTGTGGAAGATGCTCACTTGTATTGATTCAATAAAACTTTAAACTATCATAATTAACTTTAATAAACTGATGTTTCATAACATTTTTAATCATTGAAACTGTCCTTAATATAAACTTAAAACAAAAAAAATCGATAACACGAATGATCATTTGGCTCTTGCTTTCTTGGTTCGAAACAGTTTGCGATCGACTGACATTTTTGCGCAACAATAGCGGACGCCTTTCGACCTCTCTTAATTTTTTTTATTTCGCATCGTTATAGAAACTGAAAGTACAGGCGCTTTATAAATACGTGTACAATGAGCGACGGATAAAGTCAGATTAAAGAGGCATGTATGTTGAGGAAAATAATTTGATCAGACGCTTTATTTAACTATGAAATCTAGAACGCAGAGAGTTTGAATAAAGCTTGACTGTTTTCATGCTCCGTCATCCAGGCGCTTGCTTAATAAAGACGCGTGACGATAATTATTTCAAAGAGAAAATACCGAAAATAAGCAAAGCATTTTCGAACGAAGCTATTGTGTCGTACGCATCGAATTTGACGAATTTGCGTACAAATCAAAATGGTTGCGTTTTCAATACGCATGTTATTGAATTTCTTTGCGTTTTTAGACATTTTAATAGGGTGAAAGACTCAGATACGCAGCTTATCTGGGGCACTGATAGACCCTACATTTTTAAAAGATTTTGTGTATTCAGTGGGACTCAAACCCACAGTTTACAGAGACCCTTGTTAAAAACACACTGCTGTAATGTATATGCAATTTATAAGGATTGAAATCTGGAAATGTTAAAATGCTGTGAGGTACCAGGCACACACACACACACAGTAAAATTCAACGTACTCAACTGAACACATACAGACAGAGGTATCCATAGTCTATCGTATAGGTAACAAATATATGAATTAAAGACAATTACGAAATAATGACCAGAGATGACTTGACGGCTTGCAAAGCCCGCTCATCAGGCAAAACTATCATGGTCTATGACCTCATTTATTACAATAATCAGAAACACCTTTGACGCTTTGGCCTTTGGTGCTCATTTTGGACCCAGGAGAGCTTGAAGAGATGTTTTCAGCAATACTGGATGGCTCATTTCTTTATCTGCTGAAAAAGAAACATTCCATGTTATTGGTTTTTATCTTTCATTAATTGGGTTTTGACCCTGCAAACAGTTTAAATTAATTTTTTTTATCAAGCAGTTCACAAAATTATCATATACATTGTATAAGTCATAACTTAAGTAACCACCTCCTAAGAGGCCACCAACTTGTTGTACGGCCTAAGCAGAGTTCAAACCCACAGCATTAAGTTATTGTGGTCAAAAAGTGCACTAATGCAATACAAAGGTCTAATAAAACATTTACTGTACAGACATTGTGAGGAAGAGCCACACACACACACACTAGAAACACACTACCTACAGATAGAGGTATTCAACAAAATTTAAACCTTGAACAACCAATAGGGAGTTGATCATTTATTATACCCCCACTAAACGAAGTTTAGGGGGATATATAGGATTGAGCTTGTCTGTCTGTCTTTTGGTCGGTCCGTGTCCGCTCTCAAATTTAAGTAGTTTTCATCCGATCTTCACCAAACTTTTTCAGAAGTTGTATCTAGATGAAGTCTAGGCTAAGTTCGAACATGGATCATGGCAGGTCAAAAACTAGGTCAAGGGATCACTTAGTGCGTTTTAAACATTGAGCATGGTGTCCGCTCTCTAATTCAAGTAGTTTTCATCCAATCTTCACCAAACTTGGTCAGAAGTTGTATCTAGATGATGTCTAAGTCAAGTTCGAGTATGGGTCATGCCGGGTCAAAATCTAGGCCACTGGGTCACTTAGTACGTTTTACACATTCAGCATGGTGTCTGCTCTCTAATTCAAGTAGTTTTCATCCGATCTTCACCACACTTGGTTAGAAGTTGTATCTAGATGATGTGTAGGTTGAGTTCGAACATGGGCCATGCAGGGTCAAAAACCAGGTCACGGGGTCACTTTAAACATTGAGATTGGTGTCCACTGTTTTTTATGATCAGAAGACAACATGCAAAATATTCTGTGTCAATGCGGCATGTGGGGGTTTTCGTCACGTCTGTGACAAAGCTCTAGTTGCAACACCAGTCTTACCAATTAAGCTAAACCCTTTTTGTCTGGTCTAAAAACCAGATATGCGTGTAGATGAGTCCTTTTCTGCACTGTTAGAACAGGAAGGTTCAAAGCCAGCTCCTTTGACATCATCATCATCATCATTATCTGTATGAAATAAAGCTCCCCTTTTCAACTGTGACAAAGAAACTTGTTTAGGCCTTTCATTGTGTTTTTACCTCTTACACTTCATTTCACTGATATAACGATAAATATTTGTGCATAACACAAGTTTTTGCAGTGACACTGTTGGTATTTAAAACTTACTTGTTTACATATCCCGTCTGTAGATCTGCCGTGGAATCATATGGAATTCTATGGAAATCGTTAGATGGAATTCCGTGGAGTATTGGCACTAACTTTCCATCCGATTCCATGCAATCAATGGAAAAGTGAAAAAAAAACAAGGGAGGGACTTGATATGGGATGGAATTCCATAAAATGCCGTGGAATTCCATAGAATTTCGTGGCATTCCATATAATGCCGTGGAATTCCATAGAATGCCGTGGAATTCCATAGAATGCCGTGGAATTCCATAGAATGCCGTGGAATTCCATAGAACGCCGTGGAATTCCATAGAATGCCATGGAATTCCATAGAATGCCGTGGAATTCCATAGAATGCCGTGGAATTCCATAGAATTATATGGAATTCCGTGAAAAGCTATGGAATTTAATAAAAAGCTGGAATAAAATAGAAAAAAAACAGATTAAAGATCAAAGGCATTTCATTGATTTTGAAAAACAAATGTGAATGTAACTAAAGGTTTCATCATAGAAGTTAAACAAGAACAAGATCTGGCATCAATCATTAACCACACACATGCAGTCACAGTACATATTCAAAAATGAGTGGTTTTACATTTTCATAAAGTACCAACTCTCTTAACCACAGGCATGCATGCACACATTCAAAAACACATCCATAAACATGCACGCATATACAGGTGAGAAAAGAAAAACTTATAAAAGGCACAATATAAAACATAGAAGTAGAATTTTACATTTCTCTTATGACAAGTATACTTCCTTTCTCACATATGTTCATAAACACACACAATTACATGCACTGTCACACATCACGCACAATTGTTCTAGAGTTTTTTCTCATAAATTTTAACGTTCAACAACTGTTCCTTTTTAATTCTAGAACACTTTCAGTATGATAACAGAAGTTCAGTTCTAGTTGATGTGTTCCAGTACAATTCTAGAAAAGTTCCGAAGGTTAACTTCAAATATTTAAGTCTGAAACCAACTTTCTAGAAAACAAATTCCCATGCAGACAGCCAGTATTCAAGTACTGAGCATAGTTAATAATAATACATAACAAATTAACAACTGTTGTAAATTTGTTATTTATTATACTATGCTCAGTACTGTTGAACACATACTTTATTCAATTATCCAAGTTTCAAATTCCTAAATTAAAAAAACAAACAAATAAATTAAAACAAAAAACAAACACAAAATACAATTCACAAAATAAATAACTGGTCTTTTTTATACAAGAAGTAACCAAAATAAAACATGTCACCAGCCACAGACTGCCAGGCTTAACACAGAGGCTAGTTTTTAAAAATGTTTGTCCAAGTCTTCCACTGCCATTTTCCTTTTCTTCTGAGAATATTGAACACCAGTCACTGCCTCCGGGTCCTTTTTGGTATGAGGTACATTGTATACTGCTCACATGTGCTCTACAGAATAAACAAGGGACAAAATTGTCACAAAACCAGGTTTTCATTGTGAAAAAAAAATCTGATAAAGGGAGAAAACTCAAACTGAACTTTTGAAATGAACAAACAAAATTAACCCCCTTTGTAAGTTTGTTTTTAAAAAAAATCTATTTTTAGTCGTGGCGACCTTGACATTGGAGATATTGACGTGATTCTTTCATGCGACACACCGTCCCATGATGGTGAACAAATGTGCCAAATTATTTTAAAATCTCACAATGAATGACATAGTTATGGCCAGGACAAGCTCATTTATGGCCATTTTTGACCTTTGAACTCAAAGTGTGACCTTGACCTTGGAGATATCAACGTAATTATTTCACGCGACACACCGTCCAATGATGGTGAACAAATGTGCCAAATGATTTTAAAATCTGACAATAAACGACATAGTTATGGCCCGGACAAGCTTGTTCCGCCCGCCCGCCAGCCCGTCAGCCAGCCCGCCCACATTCGCCAATCTAATAACCAGTTTTTTCTTTCGGAAAACCTGGTTAAAAATCATAAAAATGTCTAAGCTTAAGCAAAGAGTTATTTACATTCTAACTATAACAAGAGATTGCAAAGCAATATGGTCCCCTACCTGTTAAACTTCACTATTCTAAGTTTGTTAAATATATTTGTTGCCATAGCAACCAGAATTCTTGCATTATAAACAACATGAAATAACGTGCAAAATGTCCTTATTGTCATCTGTTCATGTTTCAAGTTTCATGAAAAAATACTTAGAACTTTTAAAGTTATCCCAGGATCCAGAAAAGTGTAACTGACTTAGACCAATATATTGAATTCCAAAAAGACAAAATACTTTCAGGTGGTTAACATTAAATAACTTATCTAGCCCAGGGCATGACAATATTTACCATGAATTTGTGGCCCTGTAAGTCCTCTAGGTAAATGCGCTTAAAGAGCCGCTTTGCTGTTGGATTCTTTCCCTGCCAAACTCTGCAGTATCTTCCATCAACTGGTCAATGGTAATTAAAGCACATAATGAAAATGTATAGGGAACGTAATTCATGAATTGTTTTAAATTTTAAGTTGTTAAATGGTCTTTAGAAAGAGAACTAAATACGAAGTGAATACATCGCCAAGCAATAAGCATAACCTAATTTGTTGGTTATGACTAGTACAAATTTATTATTGCTATAATTAGAATGATGTGTAATTCTATTGGTATGAAAATGCACACTCAGATACCTAAAAACCAATTCCATTGGTTTAATTTTTTATTTACAAGCAAATACGTTGAATTGATATCCCCCGCCAATATGCTTCTGGACACATAACTATTATATTTGACACTCAAACAAGCATTTTTTAAAGATACAAAGGGCCATAACCCCGTTTTTAACAGATGGTGTACAATTCCATTTGGCGTGCATCATCCTCTTATCCATATATATACTTGAACCAGGTTTCAATGAAATCCGCCAAAGCACTTCCAGAATAAGGCCTTGGACACATAAAAAAGTATTTTTTCAAGATACAAAGGGCCATAACTCTGTTATTAACTAATGGTGTACAATGCCATTTGGCATGCATCATCCTCTTATCCATATACATACTCATACCAAGTTTCAGTGAAATCTGCCAAAGCACTTCCAAGATATGGCTACGGACGGATGGAAAGACGGACAGACGGAAGGATGGAAGGACGGACAGACAACGCCAAAACAACATCCCTCCGCCTATGACGGGGGAAAATAATAAACATAAACACCATTAATGAGCATTGAGTGCGCAACATGCACAGTACAAAACTTCCTTAGCCTCAGTTCCATAACCTTGCATGATAAAATTCCGATACTACATTCAACGTTATTAATTTCTCCACATAGGTCTTATTAATTTCTTTTTTCAACCTGCAAACTTCACTAAGTGAAAATTTGGGTGACAGCTGCTTTTAAACTAATATTTGCCATACTAAAACCTCAAATATCACATAAAAAGGTCTACAATAATGTCATAAGAAGATTAAATTTAAAGGAATATTTGGAAATAATAAAAATCACAAACCTTCAGTTGTTGTTCTATTCCTAGACAGACTGCTCAAACACTGTATGCATCACTCTTTAGCAATATTTCATGTCACTTTCCAAATGATATAAATACATAAGTATTTTAAGAAAGTGTTTTTAATGGAAAAACTAATGAACTCTTCTGTTTGTTAAATTTCTTTAACTTTATTTTAACAAGTTAAACCAGTACATTGTCCACCATGTTTCATGTTTCAATCTAACAGGTAAACTTTCTGTATTTGAATTCAGCCAATTAGAAAAGGCTGTTATATCTTATAACCAATAGATTTGCAGCAAACATACCCAACATCTGATGCACAACACTTGCTGACCTTATCAGATAGATTGTTATTTGACAACCTGGACTGGCTGAGTTTGATATTGAGAAAAAACAGTGTGTATACCACTTGGACAGGGTTAAGGAATTTAAACTTGTAGAAATTGCTTTGAAAGTAACAACTACTCCTACTTCTGCAGAACTACTACTTTAATTACTACAGCATCAACAACACCATCACCAACAACAGCAACAATAACAGCAGCAACAACAACAGCAACAGCAGCAACAACAACAGCAGCAACAACAGCAGCAGCAACAGCAGCAACAACTGCTACTACTGCAACAACTGCTACTACTGCTACTTCTATTGCTACTACTACTATTGCTACAGAAACTGTTAATGCTACTACTTCTACTACTACTACTACTACCACCACAACCTCCACTGATATAAAAAAACACTATTGCTACTAAATCAATTGCTACAACAACGACACCTACTACAACAACAACAACTACTACTACTAATACAGCTACTACATCTACAACTACTACTACTACTGCTGCTGCTGCTGTCGCTACTATGAAGTCTATTTGGCTATTTGTAAGTGTAAGGTGTTCTATATGTGTTCTTATTCCTCATTAGAACTTTTGTAGAACTTACTGGTTCTTAAAGCGTTCTAGATGTGTTCTAGAAATACATTTTAAAACTTTTTAGAAATTTCTTGACCATATTTTGTCCATGAAATGTTCTAAAAAGGTTCTTGAAATTATTGGAACAGTTTCAGTCCTAAGCGGTTTTCCACAAATGTTCTGGATTTATTCTAAAAAAACTGTTTTGGAACAATTCCAGAACATACATTTTAGAACACAAATATGGAACAGTTCCAGAACTGTTCCAATTTCTAGATCAAATTTATAATTATCTGTATTGCATTTTCTTTTAAATACAAAATACATGATGCAAATAAATTCATACATGTATTAAACTACAAATACATTTCAGACAACCAGCGAAAATTTTCTAAGTTATTTTCCATTGATTTCCATCCCAAGAAAATGTATAAGTTATTTTCCATAACGATTTCCGTTGAAAAAAATGGCTAAGTCCAACTTTCCATGGTGTTTTCCATACATTCCGTGGAAATGCATGGAATTTTAGTCGAGATTCCGTGGAATTCCATAACACCTTCAGATGGAAAATTGGCAAGTGGATGGAATTCCATCAAATTCCATGGATTTCCATCGATTTCCGTAGAATTCCATAATATTTTCTATGGAATTCCATAGAAAAGTGCTAATGACTATGGCAGATCTACAGACGGGATAGCAACGAATACAAATAAACAGGAACTGGTAACTGGTTCGTGAAAACCACAGAGGTTAAACACTTTAAAAATGGAAAGACAATAGTGTCTGTTTCTTACTAGGTTCATAACTTTACCATTTTTCAAGGGATTGGATACATACTTGCGGGACATCTCTGGTATTTTGTACGTTGTATGTTATTTTACTCAAGAAGGTGCGTTACCGCAACAAAACAACATAGCTTTCGGCTTTTCATTGGTAATTTTGTCAATAGTAAAGATATTTAGATGAAATGAAAAGTAGATGACATTATACCTCTGTATGATGGTACTGCTTCTTGCTACTAAGTGCTTTCTTAAGGTTTTGTATGCCCCATTCTTCGAAGAAGAGGGGGTATATTGTTTTTTGCCTGTCTGTCATTCTGTCTGTCCCAAAACTTTAAGGTCAAATATATGTGTCAAAATCTCTCAAAAAATGTGGAGAAACACTCTGCGTTTAGGTTTACAAAAATGTGGAAAAAGAGGGCATAAGTCATCCTATAGATGCTGACAGCTCTTGTTTGACCATATGTTTAGTGTAGCTCAGTAGAGCAAAGACCAGACCAGTGCTAAACTTCCTGTATCAGTTTATTACAGTGTACATTAACATAGTGTCTTTTTCTCCTTTTTCTAGACACAAAGCAGGATGTGGAGGGTATTCCAATATCCCGGACAGGAGCGGTACACCAGGGTTGCAGTGTCAGTTCAAAACCAAATGAGGTGTCAAAGCCCCAGAAATGACGCTTTCAAGTACATCACAGGTAGGTTCATTGGTTAGATACTTAAGCACTTGCTATGTATGTACCTCTGTTCTTTAACAGCTGTTTGTCATCTTTATGCGTGAATACCTCAGTATGATCTCGAGGACTTTGTGTGGGTGTGTACCTCTGTATAACTGCACTGTTTCCTGTGTGTGCCTCTGCTTGCTTGGATGGTAGGTTGCAACATAGCCTAGAACAGACCAGTACAAACTACCTGGATCACTTCATTACAGTCTACATTAACATGGTGTCTTTTTCTCCTTTTTCTAGACACAAAGCAGGATGTGGAGGCTGTGCCAATATCCCCAACCAGTGCGGTACACCAGGGTTGCAGTGTCAGTTCAAAACAAGATGAGGTGTCAAAGCCCCAGATAAATGATGCTTTCAAGCACATCACTGGTAGGTACCTTTGTAAGTTACTTTAGCACTTGCTACATCAGTATCTCTACTATTGCACTGAAACTTGTATACTTAAGGTTTGTTTGAAGGCAGGTTTTTTGTAAGTCCAGATGACCTTGACCAGACCAGTACAGAACTGGTCACTTCATTATAGTCTGTATTACACCTGTGTCTTTTTCACTATTTTCCAGATGGCGTGCAGGAAGATGTGGAGGCTGTGCCAATATACCCGACCAGTGCGGTACACCAGGGTTGCAGTGTCGGTTCAAAACCAAATGAGGTGTCAAAGCCCCAGATAAATGACGCTTTCAAGCACATGACTGGTAGGTACCTTTGTTAGTTACTTTAGCACTTGCTATGTATGTACCTCTGTTCTTTAACAGCTGTTTGTCATCTTTATGCGTGAATACCTCATTATGATCTCGAGGTCTTTGTGTGGGTGTGTACCTCTGTATAACTGCACTGTTTCCTTGTGTGCCTCCGCTTGCTTGGATAATAGGTTGCAACATAGCCTAGAACAGACCAGTACAAACTACCTGGATCACTTCATTACAGTCTACATTAACATTGTGTTTTTTTCTCCTTTTTCTAGACACAAAGCAGGATGTGGAGGCTGTGCCAATATCCCCGACCGCAGCTGTACATCAGGGTTGCAGTGTCGGTTCAAAACAAGATGAGGTGTCAAAGCCCCATATAAATGACGCTTTCAAGCACATCACTGGTAGGTTCATTGGTTAGATACTTAAGCACTTGCTATGTATGTACCTCTGTTCTTTAACAGCTGTTTGTCATCTTTATGCGTGAATACCTCAGTATGATCTTGAGGACTTTTTATGGGTGTGTACCTCTGTATAATTGCACTGTTTCCTGTGTGTGCCTCCGCTTGCTTGGATGGTAGGTTGCAACATAGCCTAGAACAGACCAGTACCAGTGTTTTTTATGCCCCCGGTAGGCATATAGCAGTTGAACTGTCCGTCCGTCAGTCAGTCAGTGTGTCAGTCTGTCCGTCCGTCAGAAAAAACTTAAACGTTGGCCATAACTTTTGCAATCTTGAAGATAGCAACTTGATATTTGGCATGCATGTGTATCTCATGAAGCTACACATTTTGAGTGGTGGAAGTTCAAGGTCAAGGTCATCCTTCAAGGTCAAAGGTCAAAAAAAATAATATTATTTCAAAGCAGCGTTATCATGAAGGTGCACATTTTGAGTGGTGAAAGTTCAAGGTCAAAGGTAAAAAAAAAAAAATATAATTATTTCAAAGCGGCGCAATAGGGGGCATTGTGTTTCTGACAAACACATCTCTTGTTATGTCTGTCGGTCTGTCCACCAGATGGTTAAGGAAAAAGCCATTGAGTTTCTGAATGTTTGTGAAGAGGAATGGACAAATGAAATTTCTTACGCTGCCTTGCATACACTTACAGATAACAAGAGGAACAAGCAGAAGATGCTGTCTCTGTCTGAAGACATTTCAAAGCTTCAGACACACCTTCAGAGAACTTCTGAATCATTGACGGAAGCTTTGGAAGAGAGATTTTTTAAACATAACTGGGAGCTTCTCAGCAAAGTACAGTGTAACACTGGCAAAACTTGTTCTGTTCAACAGACGGCGTGGCGGAGAAACAGAGAGAATTGAAGTAGTGCATTATGAAAACAGAAGAAATAAATCAGAGCAGGCACCTAAAGAAGTAGAAGATTCTTTAAGTGAAACAGAGAAAGTCCTTTTGAGAACACTGTCCAGAGTTGAAATTCGTGGGAAAAGGGATCGTACTGTCGCAGTCCTTCTTACTCCGAACATACAAAAAAACATTGATCTTCTGCTGAGATACAGAGCAGACGCAGGTGTAGATAAAGAAAATGCATACGTTTTTGCAAGAGCCAATTCTGGGTCGCAGTTTCCCCTTAGAAGTGCAGACGTCTTAAGAAAATTTGCAAAAGAAGCAAGTCTGGAATGCCCAGAAAGTGTCACAAGTACAAAATTGAGGAAGCATGTTGCCACAGTGGTCCAGATTTTGAATCTCAGCAAAAACGATTTGGAAGTATTGGCAAGGTTTATGGGGCATGACATCAATATTCATAGATCATTCTATCGCCTCCCACAAGAAATAATCGAAGTGGCTAGGATGGGATGTCTTCTGACAGCCTTTAACAAGGGAACTATTGGACAGTTCAGCGGGAAGTCCATTGATGACATAGATCTTGAATTAGGTAAGATGAGAAAAGAAAATGAGTCTTGACAAAGTTGTGTGAAAAGCAACAGTGTATGAATTTTGAATAATTTAGGGGTGGCAATATAAAATATATTAACTGCTTAACTGGTTAATTGATCAAACATCAGATTATCAGTTAATATAATCGGTATCAGAATATTGTTTTCTGAAAAAAAAGAACAAGCTAAACACCATGTTTAGCCCACTATCCTTTTCAAATTGCATTTTTCTTAGGTTCCCCTATCAGTCGTTCCATATGCAGTTCTTGTTATTGCATCAAGTCAGAAACTGCTGGGTGGTTTTTGACCAAACTTGCCCATCTAGTCAGAAACTGCTGGGTGGATTTTGACCAAATTTTGCCAGATTGTTCCCCTAGCGGCCTAGTCGGTCAGGTCAAATCAGACAGGTCAGGAGTTATTGCCCTTTGTATGAAAACTGACTGAACTTCTTGTTATTGAATCTAATCAGAAACTAATGAGTGGATTTTGATGAGATTTACAAGATTGTTTTCCTATAAGTCGAGTTGGTATGTTGATGCGGCCACATTTTCAACTTCTTCCTTATGAAACTTGATCAGAATGATTGTGCAAAATGTAGGTCAGGTTTGAATCTGGGATAAGACACTAAGGCATGGGGCCAAATATTAGAAAAGCCTTATGACCACATTTTTAATTTTATCCCAATGAAACTTGGACAGAATGGTTCTCTGTATAATTGTAGGTGAGATTTGAATCTGGGTCGGCAACTAGGACATAAGGCAAGATGTCTTCCTTCTTACAGTCTTCTTTTTGAGTGATGCAGGGTCATGATAATGCTATTGTTCTTTCTGTGACAGATAATGGTGTAAACAGTGAGAGTGAGGATAGCAATGATGAAGAGGAAATTCATGAAGCAGATGACTTGACTGAAAGTAAGCTAAAATTCATATAATCCATACATTGCCCACTGTTCATGAGCACATTTTTATGCCCCTGAAGGTGGGCATATAGTGATCGTACTGTCCGTCTGTCTGTCTGCCCTTCCGTCTAAAATTCCGTCACACAATGTAGCGTTTAGGTTTCCAAAAATGTGGAAAAACACTGCGTTTAGGTTTACAAAAATACGGAAAAAGGGAGCATAAATCATCCTATGGTGACAGCTCTTGTTTTCAATTCTTAAGGCCATATTTAATTCCCACATTTTAAGTTTGAAACTTAAATGTATGTATAAAGCTTGTTGAAAAAGTGTGCATTTGTACCCCTGTAAGTTGTTTAAGAACAGCATACTGGTACAGTATTGAAATATATATATATATACCGGTATATACATACTACTCACTCATGCATTGGTGTTTGCATCCACTCCACACCTTGGTTAAAGGTTTTGTTGCTCTTTCTCTTTAACTTTGTTATTATTACGTGATGGATTTGTTTCAAACTTAAAAAATGTGTTCCTGATCAACACATATACCATTTGACACAAGAGCCATAACTTACCCATATTTCAAGAATTATCCCCCCTTTTAACTTAGAATTGCAGGGTAAAGTTTTGGTGCACTTTCAATCTTTATTTGTAATTACATGTACTGGATGTTTTTGATTCAAACTAGTGTGGACATCATATGACACAAGGTCCATAACCAATATTTAATGAATTATGCCCCCTTTTTATGCCCCCCTTCGAAGAAGAGTGGGTATATTGTTTTGCATGTCGGTTGGTCGGTCTGTCCACCAGATGGTTTCCGGATGATAACTCAAGAACGCTTAGGCCTAGGATCATGAAACTTCATAGGTACATTGATCATGACTGGCAGATGACCCCTATTGATTTTCAGGTCACTAGGTAAAAGGTCAAGGTCACAGTGACTCGAAATAGTTCAATGGTTTCCGGATGATAACTCAAGAACACTTAGGCCTAGGATCATGAAACTTCATAGGAACATTGATCATGACTGGCAGATGACCCCTATTGATTTTCAGGTCACTAGGTCAAAGGTTAAGGTCACAGTGACTCGAAACATTAAAATGGTTTGCAGATAACTCGAGAATCTTTATGCCTAGGATCATAAAGCTTCATAGGTACATTGATCATGACTGGCAGATGACCCCTATTGATTTTCAGGTCACTAGGTCAAAGGTCAAGGTCACACTGACTCGAAATAGTAAAATGGTTTCTGGATGATAACTCAAGAATGCTTACGCCTAGGATCATGAAACTTCATAGGTACATTGATCATGATTGGCAGATGACCCCTATTGACTTTCAGGTTACTAAGTCAAAGGTCACGGTCACAGTGACTCGAAACAGTCAAATGGTTTCCGGATGATAACCCAATAAAGCTTAGGCCTAGGATCATGAAACTTCATAGGAACATTGATCATGACTGGCAGATAAGCCCCTATTGATTTTCAGGTCACTAGGTCAAAGGTCAAGGTCACAGTGACTCGAAACAGTCAAATGGTTTCCGGGTGATAACTCAAGAATACTTAGGCCTAGGATCATGAAACTTCATAGGTACATTTATCATGACTGTCAGATGACCCCTATTGATTTTTTAGGTCACTAGGTCAAAGGTCAAGGTCACAGTGACAAAAAACGTATTCACACAATGGCTGCCACTACAACTGACAGCCCATATGGGGAGCATGCATGTTTTACAAACAGCCCTTGTTACTTAGAATTTTATGTTAATGTTTTGATGCACTTTCAGTACATTTTTACTGTATTTGATTAAAAATTAAACTAATTGTTCCTCGTTATCACCCACATCAGAAGACTGGAGGGCCATATAACTCTCCCAAATTTTTCAAGAAGTGCCCCCTTTTAACTTAAAATTTCCAGTTAAAGTTTTGGTGCACTTTAAATCAATTTTTGTGATTACCTGAAGGATTTGATTCAAACTACTGCTTTACTTTTCTGTTTTGCACGCTTTCCATGTTTCCATGTGATTGTCCCTATATGTTGGAGAGGTGTCAAACAGTGTATTGTTAGCTCACCTGAGCACAAGGTGCTCAGGGTGAGCTATTGTGATCACTCACTATCCGTTGTTAGTCCGTCCACACTTTCAAATGACATCTCCTCTGAAACTATTTGGCCAACTATTTGCCATGGCAACCAGCAGGAAAAACTTTAAAAATCTTCTCTTAAACCACAAGGCATAGAGCTTAGATATTTGTCATGTAGCATTGTCTAGTGGACCTCTACCAAATTTGCTCAAATGTTATGTCGGCTTCTTGTCGGTGTTGTCGTGGTCTGTTTGTTGCTTGTTATATGTTGGTTTTGGGCTGCATGCTCTTTGTTTTGTGAAATGGCTGTGCGCTTTGTGTGCCGCATTTCCTGCTGGACTTCATTTTGTCTACTCTTAGCACTTGATGCATATATACCACTGTATGTTCTTTAATGGCTGTCATCTGTGGATGTGAATACCTCAGTATGATCTTGGGGTACTTAGTGGGGGTGTGTACCTCTCTATGATTGCACTGCTGTCTATTTAGATCAGTACAAAACTCCTTTTCTTGCAATCTGCATTACCTTTTTGTCTTTTTCTCCCTCTTCCAGATGCCATAGAGGAAGATATGGAGACTGTGCCAGTATCCACACTGGGTGCTGTACAGGGTTGTAGTGTCAGATCTAATCCGGATAAGGTGACAGAGCCCAAGAAAAGTGGCAATAACCGGCCCAAGACTGGTAGGTTCATTTTGTTAGCTTCGTTTGCACATGCTGTGTTTGTACATCTGTATGTTATTTAAAAAGAATGACTCCCTAGGGTCCACTGATTTATCAATTGATCCCAATAATTTTTTCCGCTCCATATCTCCTATACCCCTGGTCCAATTTCGATGAAACTTCACAGGAATGTTTAGTATGAAGTCTAGTTATCATTTTGTTCCGCACGGATAATTTTTGACTGAGTTATGGCCCTTTAATGGTCATTGTAGAAATAAAAATCCACTCCATATCTCCTATACTCCTGGTCCAATTTTGATAAAACTTCACAGGAATGTTTAGTATGAAGTCTAGTTTTGCATATTGTCATTTTGTTCCGCTTGAATAATTTTTGGTGGAGTTGTGGCACTTTAATTGTAAATTTAAAAAAAAGTTTGTCTGGAACATTTCTCTTAAACTATAGCTTGGATTTTAATAAAAATTCACACAAGTGATCAGTATGAGGTCTATAGTTGTGCATGTTGTCATTTTGTTGTGCTCTGATATTTTTTGACGGAGTTATTGCCCTTTTATGGTCATTTTAGAATAAAGTTTGTCCAAAGCGGTTCTCCTATACTATTTCTTGGATTTTAATAAAACTTTATAGGAATGATTAATGTCTTGCCTTGTCGTGCATATTTTCATTTTGTTCAACACAGATAATTATGCCCCCGGATCGAATGATCGGGGGCATATTGTTTTTGGCTGTCTGTCTGCCATTCCTTCATTCTGTCCCAAAACTTTAAAATTGGTTAAAGTTTTGTGATAACTTTTGAAATATTGAACATAGCAACTTGATATTTGGCATGCATGTGTATCTCATGGAGCTGCACATTTTGAGTGGTGAAAGGTCAAGTTTATCCTTCAAGGTCAAAGGTCAACAACAACAAAAAAAGCGGCGCATTAGTGGACATTGTGTTTCTTTCAAACACATCTCTTGATTTTTTAATATTACGCACTCTTGGCTTTATGTTCCATAATTGCATTACATATCGGGAGACATTTGTTATTTCCAAAAACAACCTTCTAGTAATTATTGATTTCCAGAGCCTATTTAATGATTTTTCTTACATGACAAAAAAAATTATGATTAAAATCTGCAATGTAACAACTGTAATAGGTAGCAGGTGTATGCATAAAGTTGATACAATGAAACAATTTTCCCATGCTTTGCTCTACCATATTGATTCTAATTTGTACTGCGATTTTCTATCTAATGTGGTATTAACCTATAAATAAATTTTCCATGGTGGTAGTTGAAACCGAGAATGCTTAAAAAATCGTCTCTGTTTTTCGAAACCCTCGTAAGTCCAATTTAGCCACTTTTGAGGAGAAGGAAAAAACTAAATATCTCTGAAACGAATAAAACTGCCTGAATCAAATTAAATTAACAAAATTATTAACTTGTTGTACTGCCTATTATTAGATATTTGTCAACAATGAGTGATTGACAGGAAATGGGGAAAGGTCATCGCTTAAATGTTTGAAAATATTTGATTATTTTTCAGACTTATCAGCTTTTATAGAATGTTTTTTTTAAGTAATACCATTTTTTCGACTTTATAAAATAGTTATACTGGTTTAATGAATTAATGAAATTTTGATTATAATGCGCATTAAAACAATGATTATGAAAACAATTGCACTTAAAAAACATACTTTTATTATTTGTAAACTTTTCAGCGATTAAGGGCCATGATGGCCCTCTTGTATGCATTTTTGTGTCGCCTGGTACAAAGTAGCCGCGACATATAGGGATCACTTCTTTGTCGTCCATCCGTCACAAATTTTGTCGGGAGCATATCTCTAAAGCTATTGATGCTATCAACTTTAAACTTCAAACAGTTATAGAGCTCATTGAGGGGAAGTGCAGTGACAAGAACCATAACTCTGAGTGGTTCCATTTTTAAATTATCTCCCTTTGTTCAAAAACCTTGTCCTTGTCATATCTCAAAAAGTATGGAAGCTATCAGCTTCTAACTTCAAACAATTATAAATCTCCTTAAGAGGAAGTTCAGGGTCAAGAAACCATAACTCTAGGTTTTCCCATTTTCAAATTATCTCCCTTTGTTAAAAACACTTATCTTTGAAATTGGCTCTCATTAGGTGACACCTGCGATTATTGATCGCTCTTGTTGACAATGGTTCTTAATTTTGGCAATAGAAACTCCAGTTTTACCATGGTCTTATTTACCATTATAAATCATTGGCTTTAACAACTGTCAACCATCTTTTGTGTGCAAATACCACTGTGTTAGTTTGGGGAGTTTTGTGTGCAGGTCTGTGTTCTCTATCCAAGCCCTTGCTTGGTTTAAAAATGTTATTGAATGGGTCTGTTTCACATTAACTGTTGTGTGCCAATGTTTAAAAAGTATTATGGGGGAAACAGAAATGGCGTTCTATAAAAAAAAGCTTCCAGGTTTATTGTGAGGCGAATCATTTGACTTGTCATTCAATTAATGTTTGATATATTTCAGGAGAAGTAGTGAAGCTTACAGAACATCAGCACAGGCTACTTAAAACTTTGTTCAAAACAAATATAGCAATGAGAAGGGAACTACAGAAAGATGAGTGTGAAAAGGTTTCTAGGAAACATGACGCTCTTCAGAACCTCACCTGGAAAAAAAATAAGGATACTGTCCATAATTGAATAATGGCTGAGAAACGGAAAACAAAAAGATATTAACATTCAGAATGTAAGGCTAATTTACTGAAATGGATCGTCATTATGTGACTGAAATACTGTAAAGGATAAGCACTATTAGACTAATTGTTAATCATTATGTGATTGAATTGTTGTAAAGAATGAGAACTGTAAGGCTAATTATCCCCCGCCATAGGCGGAGGGATATTGTTTTGGCGTTGTCCGTCCGTCTGTCCATCCGGCACTGTTGTGTCCGGAGCCATACTTTGGAAGTGCTTTGGCGGATGTCATTGAAACTTGGTATGAGTGTATATATGGATAAGAGGATGATGCACGCCAAATGGCATTGTACACCATCTGTTAATAACGGAGTTATGGCCCTTTGTATCTTGAAAAAATGCTTTTTAATATAAGCTTAGAGATTTATTTCCATTAACACATGAGCCAGAGCCACGAAACTTGCCATGGCTGTTCTCAATCATCTGGGGGTGCTTCACATTCAACACCCATAATCCTATGGGCTAAGGTCAAGGTCACACATTGAGGTCAAAGGTCACAAATTTGATGAATTCTTCATTATTTAGTTATTCCTTTACTATGCATCAAGGTATTCACATCAAGGGTCAAGGTTACACAAATGCTTCATGTAAGGTTGTACGCTAAACCCCTAAACTGACCAGCATTTTTCCCATAATTATGTATACATCTTTGTACTTAAAATTACAGGTTAGAGATTTTGTGCTCCATCAAGGGAGAGCATATAGTCGCTGACTTGTCTGTCCTTCCTTCTCTCATAATTATATTCCGCCAAAGGCGGAGGGATATCAAATTGGTGTTGTCCATCCGTCCATCTGTCAGTATGTTCATCCGTCTGATTTGCACCCATCCTTGAACAAAATGTATGTGGCGGAGGATATCAATTCAACGAATTTGCTTGTTGATCATCATTATAAGATTGATCATCTGTAAAGGATAAACATTGTAAGGCTAATTGATCATCATTATGTGATCGTCAATGATTATATGTACAGTGATTGAATTACTGCAGAGTGTGAGCAATGTTAAGCTAATTGATCATCAATGAGTACTGTGAGGCTACTTTTAATCCTCATTATGTGACTGAATTACTGCAGAAGACAGGCACTTTTATGCTAATTGATCGTCATTGATTATATGTACAGTGATTGAATTACTGCAGAGGACAGGCACTTTTATGCTAATTGATCGTCATTGATTATATGTACAGTGACTGAATTACTGCAGAGGACAGGCACTTTTATGCTAATTGATCGTCATTGATTATATGTACAGTGATTGAATTACTGCAGAGGACAGGCACTTTTATGCTAATTGATCGTCATTGATTATATGTACAGTGATTGAATTACTGCAGAGGACAGGCACTTTTATGCTAATTGATCGTCATTGATTATATGTACAGTGATTGAATTACTGCAGAGGACAGGCACTTTTATGCTAATTGATCGTCATTGATTATATGTACAGTGACTGAATTACTGCAGAGGACAGGCACTTTTATGCTAATTGATCGTCATTGATTATATGTACAGTGATTGAATTACTGCAGAGGACAGGCACTTTTATGCTAATTGATCGTCATTGATTATATGTACAGTGATTGAATTACTGCAGAGGACAGGCACTTTTATGCTAATTGATCGTCATTGATTATATGTACAGTGACTGAATTACTGCAGAGGACAGGCACTTTTATGCTAATTGATCGTCATTGATTATATGTACAGTGACTGAATTACTGCAGAAGACAGGCACTTTTATGCTAATTGATCGTCATTGATTATATGTACAGTGACTGAATTACTGCAGAGGACAGGCACTTTTATGCTAATTGATCGTCATTGATTATATGTACAGTGATTGAATTACTGCAGAGGACAGGCACTTTTATGCTAATTGATCGTCATTGATTATATGTACAGTGACTGAATTACTGCAGAGGACAGGCACTTTTATGCTAATTGATCGTCATTGATTATATGTACAGTGACTGAATTACTGCAGAGGACAGGCACTTTTATGCTAATTGATCGTCATTGATTATATGTACAGTGACTGAATTACTGCAGAGGACAGGCACTTTTATGCTAATTGATCGTCATTGATTATATGTACAGTGATTGAATTACTGCAGAGGACAGGCACTTTTATGCTAATTGATCGTCATTGATTATATGTACAGTGATTGAATTACTGCAGAGGACAGGCACTTTTATGCTAATTGATCGTCATTGATTATATGTACAGTGACTGAATTACTGCAGAGGACAGGCACTTTTATGCTAATTGATCGTCATTGATTATATGTACAGTGATTGAATTACTGCAGAGGACAGGCACTTTTATGCTAATTGATCATCATTGATTATATGTACAGTGACTGAATTACTGCAGAGGACAGGCACTTTTATGCTAATTGATCGTCATTGATTATATGTACAGTGATTGAATTACTGCAGAGGACAGGCACTTTTATGCTAATTGATCGTCATTGATTATATGTACAGTGATTGAATTACTGCAGAGGACAGGCACTTTTATGCTAATTGATCGTCATTGATTATATGTACAGTGATTGAATTACTGCAGAGGACAGGCACTTTTATGCTAATTGATCGTCATTGATTATATGTACAGTGATTGAATTACTGCAGAGGACAGGCACTTTTATGCTAATTGATCGTCATTGATTATATGTACAGTGATTGAATTACTGCAGAGGACAGGCACTTTTATGCTAATTGATCGTCATTGATTATATGTACAGTGATTGAATTACTGAAGAGGACAGGCACTTTTATGCTAATTGATCGTCATTGATTATATGTACAGTGACTGAATTACTGCAGAGGACAGGCACTTTTATGCTAATTGATCGTCATTGATTATATGTACAGTGACTGAATTACTGCAGAGGACAGGCACTTTTATTCTTATTGATCGTCATTGATTATATGTACAGTGACTGAATTACTGCAGAGTATGACCACTATTGGGTTTATTGGCCATCATTATATAATTGTCGTGTGATTGGATTGCTGTAGAGAATGAGCACTGTTAAGGTGATTGACCATCAATATATGACAAAAATACTATAGAGAAACAACACTGTCTGGATAATTAATCATCATTTAATGAAAGGAATACTGTAAATACTTATAAAACAGTTCAGTATGAGCTTCATACTTATAAAACAGTTCAGTATGAGCTTATTTCATGTAGTAGTAATTCCTTTTTAGGTGTTCTTTTGTTATTTCAAACAAGGTTTAACAATGTTCTAGTTATTATTTGAGTAACTTGTTTTTATTGTTTAAGCAATTCTGAAATAGTTTACTATATTTTTATGTCCCCCACTATAGTAGTGGGGGACATATTCTTTTTGCCCTGTCTGTTGGTCTGTTGGTCCGTTGGTCTGTTGGTCTGTCTGTTTGCGCCAACTTTAACATTTTGCAATAACTTTTGCTATATTGAAGATAGCAACTTCATATTTGGCATGCATGTGTATCTCATGAAGCTGCACATTTTGAGTGGTGAAAAGTCAAGGTCAAGGTCATCCTTCAAGGTCAGAGGTCAAATATATGTGGCCAAAATCGCTCATTTTATGAATACTTTTGCAATATTGAAGATAGCAACTTGATATTTGGCATGCATGTGTATCTCATGGAGCTGCACATTTTGAGTGGTGAAAGGTCAAGGTCATCCTTCAAGGTCAGAGGTCAGATATATGTGGCCCAAAACGCTTATTTTATAAATACTTTTGCAATATTGAAGATTGCAACTTGATATTTGGCATGCATGTGCATCTCATGGAGCTGCACATTTTGAGTGGTGAAAGGTCAAGGTCATCCTTCAAGGTCAGAGGTCAAATATATGTGGCCCAAATCGCTTATTTTATGAATACTTTTGCAATATTGAAGATAGCAACTTGATATTTGGCATGCATGTGTATCTCATGGAGCTGCACATTTTGAGTGGTGAAAGGTCAAGGTCATCCTTCACAAGGTCAAGGTCATCCTACAAGGTCAAACATCATATAGGGGGACATTGTGTTTCACAAACACATCTTGTTATTTCAAAAGATAAATCTAGACAGATCATGTTTATTATATATGTTTATTAGCTCACCTGATATTATATATCATACAATTAACACTTTAGAATTTTTGCTCATGCCTTTTTGCCTTCGGTATTTTATATTTCTGAGCAATTCTGATACTAAAACTTTGTTGGTTTCCTAAAATGTGCTCATTAGGGTGTTTATGTCCCTTTGGCAAACATTTGAGCTTGAAAATGTTCGAATTTAAATAACTTCTTTATTACCGATAGGAATTGATCTCTCGTAAGGGATTTATTGAATGACTGCACTGATATAAATATTGCCATAACCATTATCAAATAATCTTGGATATAACACTGAGAAACTTGTGGCTGCATGTTTACTTGAAAGAATGCTGTGGTGTCTTTAGGTCTTTTATGTAGTACCACATGTTGTTTGATGGATTCAATGCCAGAGTTCAAAACAGATTTTCTACTTACATTTTCTCAGTTTATTATTGACCTCCTGTAAGGGACCTTTCTCCATGACTGCGCTCATATAAATACTGCCAAGCTCCAGCAGGAGGGGTGTTTTTGACTCCTGGTGTTGCGTTACTTTGTAACAATTTTGGCCCAATCTTAATGAAACTTGGTCATAATGTTACTATTGATGAGTTCCACATTGGGTTGTTTTGAGAAAAAATTAGGTCACTGGGTCAATTTATAGAAAAACCTTGTTAACACTCGAAAAGTTCTCAATTTGGTCCCAATCTTGCTGAAACTTGGTCATAATGTTACCCTCTAAAATCTTAGACAAGGTTGTTATTGGATTGTCCAGACTCAAAAACTAGGTGTTACTTGCTTGAAAACAAGAATTTGGGGAGTAATGGTCCCTTTACACTTAGAAATACATGTATCATGATTTTCGATAAAAAAATTCATTTCAGTCCAGGTTTTCTTGTTAACCATGCACACTATTGGGAATAGTTGTTTACCATCATGGCCTTCACCTTTTACTGACAAGCTCTCTTTCTACTGACAAGCACTTCGAATAGTTGAGGGCGATGAGACAGTTCTTATTGCATAATTATTAATATGCAAGTAAGCTATAGAAAAACAGCTATAGTTTATTTTGTTCCTCATGTTTAAATACTTCCTTACAAATAGTTTATTAATTTTTGTTCCTCGTGTTAAAATACTTCCTTATAATAAAAGTTACGAATTCTTGATTTTTATTTGTTTTCTTACTTTGACTGTTTGGGTATTGTCACAGCCAGGTTGTTGTCTGCGTGTAAAAACTGGACATTTTCAAATATCTTCAATACTATCAGAGGAATTAATCTGAATATAGACATGACATACTATGAGTGTGCTGTGTGTGTGTCCATACTGAGGTAAATACCACGGTATGATTGTGACATGCTATGAGTGTGTGAGGTGTGTGTCCATACTGAGGTAAATACCACGATACGACTGACATACTATGAGTGTGTCGTGTGTGTCCATACTGAGGTATATACCACAGTACGATTGTGCCATACTATGAGTGTGTGAGGTGTGTGTCCATTCTGAGGTAAATACCACGGGACGATTGTGCCATACTATGAGTGTGCTGTGAGTGTCCATACTAAGGTATATACCACGGTACAATTGTGCCATACTATGAGTGTGTGAGGTGTGTGTCCATACTGAGGTAAAAACCACGATACAACTGTGACATACTATGAGTGTGTCGTGTGTGTCCATACTGAGGTATATACCACGATACGATTATCTGCGTGTAAAAACTGGACATTTTTAAATATCTTCGATACTATCAGAGGTATTAATCTGAATATAGACATAGATACTCACTGACAAGGTCCATAACTAAAAATTAACCCAAACTTAGTTTGTAGCAATCTTGCAGATTTGTTCAAATGGGAGCAATTGGCCCCTATTAGGGGCAGCTAGAGCCAAATGAAAACAACATTCAAACGTCTTTTCATTAAACGCTTGAAGGATCATCATTCAACTTGGTGTTTAGCATCAATATAAGGTTCTTTCTGAAATTTGTTCAAATGGGAGTAATTGGCCCCTATTTGGGGCGGCTAGAGCTATAACTAGAAAAACCTTGAAACAACTTCTTTTCATGAACCGCTTGATAATCTTCATAAGCATAGTCAGCTCACGTGTGTACATAGTTATAATCTGTAAATATCTCCGTAATGACATTAGTACAGCTTGTGAGAGGTGACTCTTGACCTCTACCCACCGTAGGACTTGGAACATTCTAGTCTTTGAATTCTGTCCTCTATACGAAAGATGAACATGAAACCTTGGTCTGTAGGATCTTTATAAGATCCTTTCTCAAGTTTATTCTAATGGGAGGTATTGGCTCCTATAAGGGGCCACTAGAGCTAAAAATAGAAAAATCTCAAATGACTTTCTCAAGAACCGCTTGATGGCTATTCATCAAACTTGGTCTGTGGCATGTTTATAAAGCCCTTTTCTCAAATTTGTTCATATGGGAGCAATTGGCCCCTATTGGGGCTGCGAGAGCTAAAAGCATAAATTACTTTGAATGGCTACTTCTCATAAACTGGTTGATGGATCTTCATCAAACTTGGGATGTAGCATCTTTATAGGGTCCTTTTTCGGATTTGTTCAAATGGGGACACTTGGCCCCTGTTAAGGTCCACTAGAGCTAAAACTAGAAAAACGTTTAGAATACTTCTCATGAACCGCTTGATGGATGTACATCAAACTTGGCCTGTAGTATCTTTATATGGTCCTTTGTCAATTTCTTAAAAATGGGGGCACTTGGTCCCTATTAGCGGCCGCTAGAGCTAAAACTAGATAAACCTTTAAATGACTTCTCATGAACGGCTTGAAGAATCTTCATCAAACTTTGTAATATCTTTAGGGGTCCATTCATATATATATGTTGAAATGGGGCACTTGGCCCCTTTTAGGAGCTGCTAGGGCTAAAAATATAAATATATTGAAACGACCGCCTGCTGGATCTTCATTAAACTTGGTCTGTAGCATTCTTATAAGATCCTTTCTCAAAGTTTAGATGGGGGCACGCACTTGGCCCTTAGTAGGGGCCACTACAGTTAAATATAGAAAAAACTTCAAATTCCTTCTTCTCATGAACGGCTTGTTGGATGTTCATCAAACTTTTCTTGTAGCATCATTATAATGTCATTCCTCACACTGGGACACTTTGTAGAAACAGCTGTTGTTGGTGTGTCCATACTGAGGTAAATACCACGGATCGATCGTGACATACTATGAGTGTGCTGTGTGTGTGTCCATACCGAGGTAAATACCACGGGACGATTGTGACATACTATGAGTGTGTGAGGTGTGTGTCCATACTGAGGTAAATACCACGGGACGATTGTGACATACTATGAGTGTGTCGTGTGTGTCCATACTGAGGTAAATACGACGGGACGATTGTGCCATACTATGAGTGTGTCGTGTGTGTCCATACTGAGGTAAATACCACGGGACGATTGTGCCATACTATGAGTGTGTCGTGTGTGTCCATACCGAGGTATATACCACGGTACGATTGTGCCATACTGGTTTCTTAAATAAGTCTTTTTCTGACAAACAAGGTGTCGCTTATGATCCATGACCCATCCTATTTAAAGATTTGTATTGCATATCCGTATAGATCTACGCGAAAGCATAGACCTCGGTACGTTTGTACAAAACGTGTACCTCACCATGTTGGCAATACCGGTGTGTGTGTGTGTGTGTGTGTGTGTGTGTGTGTGTGTGTGTGTGTGTGTGTGTGTGTGTGTGTGTGGTGTGTGTGTGTGTGTGTGTGTGTGTGTGTGTGTGTGGTGTGTGTGTGTGTGTGTGTGTGTGTGTGTGTGTGGTGTGTGTGTGTGTGTGTGTGTGTGTGTGTGTGTGTGTGTGTTGTGTGTGTGTGTGTGTGTGTGTGTGTGGTGTGTGTGTGTGTGTGTGTGTGTGTGTGTGTGTGTGTGTGTGTGTGTGTGTGTGTGTGTGTGTGTGTGTGTGTGTGTGTGTGTGTGTGTGTGTGTGTGTGTGTGTGTGTGTGTGTGTGTGTGTGTGTGTGTGTGTTATTTCGTGACATACGCAACAATGGTGTGGTGACAAATATCTTTCGTAATACATTTATTCCAAACTGATAGATTCGGGATGGATTACTTGCTCCCGGTAAGACTACAATTGTTTCTTCTTAGAAACATAGTTTATATGACCACAAGAAAAGTTCATCAGTTAAATTGTAGTCACATAATTGTGACAGTTATTGTCACAATATAAGTCAATATGAGTTTAACAGTAATTAAAAGTCATTTAAAGTTATTAAAGATGAACTAAGTAAATTAAAAGCGATTCACAAGTACACACACGGATTGGATAATGTTTGTTAGTCTGACGCCTAATCGTTTTCAGTGGAGACTAGAATACCACAAGAGGACGTGAAAGTTGTCCTTTCGTAAAGGAACTTACATTCAGAAACGTAAACAAACCATAATTCCAACATTTGTATTCGTTTACAAACACATACATCCTGCTGTTCTGTATACATGGTGAAGTACAGCTTAAGGCTATACATTCTTTGTTTCTTTTGCTAACATAGTAGTTCTTAGAACGTATCGCTCGTATTTCTTTATTTTAATTAATTGAAAATATGAATACCGTATACATAGCGATTGCATTGTAAAAATAAACAAAATAAAAAAAACGAACTGGCATTTAACTCAAACATATCATATAGTTGACACAAATACCGACTTATTGCGAGGATACAGGTTTTCCCCATAGACATCGTACAACTAAATCAACCTCTTTAAAGTGTTCAAAAACTGATTTAGTTAATCTATTTTGTATGCCGAATATTAGTTTTTTTCATACATTTCTCTAACTTTCTAATCATAAATAATCGTCATATTATTTCGTAATTGTTCGTTGCTTTATCTACAAAAACACAACAAAGTTAGTGTTTAGGTCTTTAAAGAGAAAAAAGTTCAGTTTTTAACATATACAACGGTTGTTCTGTGTTATAAAATACATATTTTCAATACTTGTTCGACAACATGTTTGTGATTATATTTAATTACTTTTGACAGATGTTTATTGAATTAAATTACTACATTGAAACTTCATTAAACGGAATCAGTTATTGATCGTGAAAGATCGTCATTTTTTGAAAACCAGTGTGTCATCATTGTCAATATTTTGATATACACTCATTTATTAACATGATAATGCAAATGAGGCCATGCAATAAATAATGAATATCGATCGTAAATCGAGTCGAAAATATACATATTTAAGGTGTGTACCAGTGTCATAATAACAAACTGAAACCTCTGAAGAACGGCACGATAATTAAACACAAAACCAATAACATTTCGAACATATTAAAAAGGGATTATTGTACAACGAATGTTATAAGTTTATAAAACTTAAGTTTCATAAAACGGGAATAATGAAACATATTGTTAACTTAAAATATAAAAAAGGAATTCCGAATACCTATTTGTATTTTTTTATTTTTAGGTCTAATACCTGGAATATTCATAGTAAAGGAAAAGAGTTTACTCCAAATGGTCCCAGGTTCGAATCCCGTCCGAGGTTAATGTGTTGATTGCTTTGTAAATTGCTATTACATTTAGTTCAGAGTGTTTCTAGTTTTAAGGTAAATACATTTATTATATTCATGGAAAACTTTTACTTTTAGTATACTGTCTGTATGAAGTGTTGATTGCATATAACGAACAAATAACACACACAATATGAGAATTTGTTTTAAAACAATATAACTATAAACAGTGGCGGCGAAAACATTGCACTGGATTGACATCGTTAGGCATTAAATAGATATCCGTATATTGTTTTAAACTTCAAGACTGTCAGTTTGTTGTATCAGCAAAACATAAGACGTTTTAAATAATGTTTTAGAAAGCAATATTTATAATTTGACACATTTTGTAAGAAAGAAAAACGTCTTCAAAGATATGTTCTGACCTATTATGGTAATCTTGTGTTCTACTTGAAATAAATAATAATGTAATATCTAACTTAAAATAATAATAATAATAATAATAATAATAAAAACAATAAAATAATAATTTCAATAAATGGAATATAACAATAAAGAAATTGGCAAGAATTGTAATGTAAATTGTTATAATAAAAGCTCAATACCTAGTTTAAAGTTGTAAATCATTACTGATGTGTACGAGATATCTTACATTTCGGCTGTCCACACTTCTGTGATATTTTAACTAATATACACGAAACTGACATGATAATAAAGTGGTTGGATGTGTTATATTGAATATTTTTAATAAGTTGATGCAATGATAGTCGTTTTTATATTAACATTTGCAATAAATAATAAAATGAGGTTTTCAATCCGTCATGCATATCTGTTAATTCGTATAGAGCTTTAGGACGTACTCGGTAATTAATTTTCACGCACATTTGTTTTTACTGTAACACCGGTTTTGTAATGAATGTATGCTTTTTCGGATAGTCGTTTAAAAACGGAATGTATGTCAAATAAGGGAATCAGATCAATAAACAAAGTATTATGAAGCAATGAAAAGTGATAAACAATGAGTAGCACCTTAACTACACAGTACGAATCTACCATCATCCTTAAGGCCATATAGACAATTTAAACACCTGATTGTCACGGCAAGAATGAGTCTAGTTACGGATAAAAGTAGATACATCCTAACAATTGACGATCACTGGTGGCAAGTATGACGCGTTCAAAACGGATAGCTTTCCATAAAACTAAGCAAATTGTAATTGAATCATCCTATGTTTAAAATATGTTATCAAAACACATCTGATTACATATAAATTATAACCAAAATCTTTATGTATAATTAATGGTATGCCTCAATATAAATCGGACACTTTTATCATTTTAATTTTTCAGACAACGGCTTGAAATATCCACTTACATGTAGTGTTGTTTGAAATCATGTACTACATAGAATACCTGATGAATTACAATCATGCATCTACGACGCTCTGATACGTCTGGACCATGTACGAGTGGGGTTGCATATTTCCGCACGTGCAAAAAGATATAGGCGAATATTATAGATTTGTGTTCGCAAATTTGTATTCCTCTCTTACCATTTCAATAAGAAAAAAACAACATTTTGGTTATTTATGTTTTTTCATTGATTGAAAGAAACATTGATGTACTCTATTGCATTTACAAATGGTCGATCGTCAAGCAAAAAGTATTTCATCACACGCTGGTACCGCACCTGAACCCACTTATAAAACTCATACAACGTCAGAGAAAACTAACGTTGGCGATGCTACCGACATGTTTATATCTAAATATTGTTAAATGTTTCGTTCTATTTGTGTGGCACGTTGATCTGTGACATGCAACCACGTGTAGCATACGGGAACTTGATGAGGCCGGTATTATTGAATTGGAAACAACAGCCTTCAACATACTAGCATATATTTGGTTGTCAATCATCTTTATTTGTCTTACATTGACCAGAATAATATTTAGCAAACATAATCGGATATTTATTTATTTAGTGCATGTTCAGTTGTGATTTGCTGTGTTGGAACATTTTTGGAATTTATTGTTTGGCTGAGATTTTGAACTGTAATTGTGAACAAACTAACCTAACGAATACGTTTTTTTTTCTCAGTTTTCTTATTGTTTGATAACCCATTAATTTGGGTAGGTTTGGATAAAATCTTTAAGCGGGAAAATTTTTAAAGGTGAAATAAAGTTTGTATGTTTGAATTTACCCCAAAACGTATCACTGTCTGATATCCATTTGATGTTTCATTATATGAAATTTAATGTAAAAAGTTATAGATGTACACAGAGAATTATTCTATAATCAACATTTGCTTACATTTGTTCTAAATTTTGCCCTTATAGGCATATTTTTAGGTGAACCCACAACTTATTATTTAAGGCCAAATACAAAACAACAACACCGGTCTCCTTCGATTTTTATTTCATTTTATATTAGCAAAAGATGGCTCCATCAATTTATCAAGAACTATTATATGTGTAACAAAACAAAATAATAATTTGAACTGCCGCGCACGTCTTTCAAATGAAATCAGTACTAAAGAAAATGTGCAGTAAATTAAGTGAAGATAAGTGAAGACAACTATACAAATATCAGTATTATTACATTACAGTGGCGTATCAAAGACTAATAGATTATTATAATTTCACAACCTTATTATACATAACGAAGTTCATTTATGAAGTGAATAATTGTTTAACATATACGTCACACGCAACTTTTGTGTAAACGTTTTCATAAAAGTGCAATACGTTTGTTAGACTATTTTTTTTATAGACAAACATGAACATAATAATGTTGTGCATACATTTTATAGCAATTTCAATAAACTAATACTGTTAATAGAATTTATGCATAAGAGTGGAATGCCGTGAATCGGTAGAGTCATGTCAAGAATTAAAACTAATATCGTTGATTTGCCCCTCTAAGTGTATTGTGTAAGTCTTGTCTTAAGTTGGATACTTAATTAACCTTCTTTTGATGATCTCGGTACACAGTATTGATTATTGTTATCATATCATTTAAATGTAAATCTAAATTTAAACTGGCATATAGCAATACATTGGTCAAGTCATGCCACGAATTACAATTAAATAACGTTTAAATACCACTTTAAATGTATTTTATACCTTTGTTTTTGTTAGGTGCTGTATTTTTTTTTCAATTTATACATACATCTCGTATGCATATGAAAAACAAGGTTATACATTGACAACATCAATATATCAATTATTGTTATTAAAGAATGTTCATATTATATACAATTTCTGCATAAAATTTGAAGCCAATTTTTAGAGATGATGCGAAAATGTTATATAAAAAAATGAAAAAGAGAAGGACGATAGTAAATTTCTTGAGGAGTTTCAGTAGGAAATAAAATTGAAAAGATAAGACGTAAAGGAATACTACCATATAGGCAAGATCATGTTAGAGTCGGACAAATTTCTGTCATTTGTGTTTGTGTAAGTATATTTTATTTCTTTCAAATGCTATAGTTTCTTAAAATTTCAATTTCAGTGTGAGAGCTTTTTTTTTAAATCTCAATATTTAGAGAGTCTTGTCTATTTTTAACACTGAATATATATTATTTCATTAGAATGGGTATGTCGTTTATAACCATATTATTTGCCACACGTTTTTGTGTCTCAAAAACTATGTCAAGCACGTTAAGGTCAATGTTTATATCTTTGTTTTCTAAATAGTATTCAAGATCTCTTCATATTGGTTGTACAATATTACAATTATACATAATATGTATTAAACTTTCTTTATAACTAGCACAGAATGAGCATAGATTAGAAGGTGTTAATTTATGTTTATACAGGTATGCATTTATACAGGTTTGTAAGTTAGAGAATTATGTATTGAAGGTTGCGTTAGTTATTTTAGTTGTGGCTTTAAATCGTTTATGATATGTGTTATTCCAATCAATATTATAGTTATATGAAGTCATGATACTTTCCCATGATTGCTGCTGTTTTTTAGTTTTTGGTGCTGTATACTCATAATTTAACTGATTTTGCTACATTTTTTTGTGTTTTTATTTAAAAGGTTATTCTTATTTTTCATTTGCTATCAACAAAATATTGGTCAAGTCATGACAAGAAATTAATACTGTCGATATGCCCCTTAAAATGTATAGCATACGTCTTGTTTTTAGTCGGACGCTGTATTAACCTATTTTTACTGATATTCCTACACATAATATGTGTTTTTATATACATTACAATCAACGTTTTCATTGGCATATAGCAAATATATATTAGTATGTTTATTTACCAGTACCATGTACATGGTTTCCACTTTTGTAATTGTATTTTAATAAATGCAGTTAAACTGCAGTTCTGAACAAACGGCCATGGTGGACTATTTTTTACTTTCTATATTTTTGTTAAGTTATAACTAATTAAACATTTTGGTACATTTGGACAAAATCGAGGTATGTGAAGACATATACATATAAAAATGACTGATAGGCATTATATTAATTTTCATATGTGAAATTCTGTTGTTTTTGTTTAAAAAAAAAATGAATTAGTATATGTATTTATGTTAAAAAAAACATAAATTGAAATTAAGTTAAAATGGTAGTACATATATTGAAATCAATAGAAGTTTGTTTAAAGTTTTCTCAACAATTTACTCAATTTTAACAGTTAAAAACTTATTAGTAAATTGTTCTTATGCTGAATTAAGCTTGTTGTTCAAGTGCAAATGAAAATTAACAACAATGGTAACATGATTGTTATTTTATTTGTTTTATATCCACAACAGATGGTTCTTGCTAAATACCGCAAATTATAAAATTCTAGTCATAACAAAAGTTTCAATAAAAGTGCAGCATACGTCCTTAAAAGGTACACGTTTAGTCATTAGCTAACAGCTTTTACCGAATGCTAGTCCTGATTTGTATATTTGGACATGACAGATCGTAATGTTATGTTTTTTGAAACAGGTGCACGTATGTTTTTAGTTATGTCCGCAAAATATTAACTGTTAAGCGAGATCTGCATCCGCCTTCAAGAGTAACGAGAAATGAAATTTTGCAATATTTATGTGTATAAGCTTCTTGTGGTTTAATCTACGGATATAAAAAGATAACTGTTTCGTATGGTTAACATTTATAATGAAAGCAGCATGTATGTTCTGTCTGTTGTGTTAAAATCTGTGATTCTGAATGGCAATCGGAATTTTATTACATTTTTTAAATTGAGTACACTATAACATATATTACAGTCACTATTAACTGACTTAACAAGATGAATATATTCGAAACATACATATGTTGATATTAAAATCCTACGTTTAACAAACATATATAAGGATTCAAATCTAAGCAACGTTTATCAAAATTATCTGTTTCAATTCAAGGTATTTCTTTTGAAAATACTTTGTTGCGTATAATAGCTCTACTTTAAATAGATACAAACTTTAAATGTAATATTAAATTTTACTTGAACTTGTTGGGCCGAGTACGCAGCGCCACATACAATAAACTGTGTCCGGTAATGTAACATAATGATGGCTATTTCGACGATGAGATGCAGTTTTTAAGTTTAACATTACTTCGAAAACTAGATATATATTGAATGTAATAAGTATTGGTTAATAAATACGTTTTCAAACCTAATTGATTTCATTATATGTGTACAAATTAAGATCAATTAAACTAGAATAAATATATGTTCAAGTTATGAATAATTGTACGCTACCTACGAGCTAGTAATAGAAGAAAAAAAAGGGGGTTCACATTTAATGTAAGTTGGTATGGACTATTTAATGTCCGATTCCAAAAATCCAGGCATGTCCTGATCGAGGTAAGGTTGAAGATCTGTATTACACATGTATATTCTTTTGGCACCTGTATCAAAAGTATTAAAGCACAATTTGGTTTCAAATTGTTGAAAATTGTAGAGTTCGTAAGGTATGCTAATGATTAAATTTCTCCTAAACTCAATTTAATACATATAACAAATGAATACTTACGTGCAATTGAGCTTAAAAATACTTATAACAGAACATTAAGTACAAAGTCTTAGTGTTCTTAATATAAATTTCAGTCGATACATTATCTCAGAAAAAAAAGCAAATTTACTTTCCAGTTTAAGTTTTATTTGTCTTTGTTATCACTATAACATCTGATATACATAAATTAAGCAAATTCGTTGAATTGATATCCCCCGTCAATATGCTTCTGGACACACAAGTGTTATATTTGACACTCACAAAAGCATTTTTCAAAATACAAAGAGCCATAACTCCGCTATAAAGAGATGGTGTGCAACGCCAACTGGCGTGCATCATCCCCTTATCCATATATATATAAATAGTCGATTGGTGTATATCAGATAGCTATGGAATTCGAGTCTCATTTCAACGTAAACACCATGCATCCAGTTATTAAACCATTAAACCTAAATCAACACATGTCTTCTTTCCTATTGAAACATGCCAGCAATTTTAAATTTCCGAAAAAAAATTGTTTACAGCGCGAATTTCATTGTACACTGATTCAACCATTACCGGATCGCTTAGGTCTTTATCGGATTACGTGTGTATCGGGTTATTTCTTGAAATATGACACAGCATTTGTAAACAAATAATTGCAATATATGTACATTTCCAGAAAGGAAATTCATTTTTGCGTTTAACAAGACCAAGTTCATGGAAATCGCTGCACAATTGATGAAGTAATGGCTGTTCAAAGCGATGCACCCTATATTCGGGTCATTTTGAGTTGAATACCTTGTTATACATGTAAACACATAGATTTGATAGTGAAAAATATGTTTTCAGAGAAATCGATTTTTCGTGATACTTTGAATATTTTTTTTAATTAAAAATGATGTTTTCACTAATTAATATCATAGCCACACGCTAACCACGTGTGTATTGGACAACTTCAATTGAGTTTATATTTATTTTGAGACAATCCCGACATTCCTGAATATGGGATACCACATGTCCGTTATTCACTAAATCCCGAGTTGCAGCTTTCCTTCTTATTTCATATGGTACGCATCAATTTGGTTTCTGAGCATTCTAACGTTTGTAAATGGCACATAATACTAAAATATTACATCAATGAACATTATGTTTACCAAAAAAAAATCTGCAAAATTCAAAAAAACATTCGTCTGCACTTTTCCCGTCGTCACAAAAACGGTGCGTACATAACGTGACCTTGTTTTGCTTTCGAAAAAAAACAGTTATAAACATTGACACACGTCAACATAAACATGAACCGACTTAACAATAATATGCTTTGTGTATTCAATTGATAGAAACCTATAAATCTTAACATAAATAAAAATATTTTGCAAAAAAAGTTTAACCTATCCGTTACTCACTAAAATCCGTTTAACACCAATCGACTGTACTCACACCAAGTTTCAATAAAATCCCCCAAAGCACTTCCAAGAGATGGCTCCGGATGGACGGACAGACGGACGGAAAAACGGAAGAACGAACGGGCGGACGGACAGCGCAAAAACAATATCCCGCTGCCGATGGCGGGGGATAAGAAAAGTTTCAAAACAGTAAGCGAATATTTTTTGTATTTATTATTTAACAATGTTATCTCACTGCAAATCATCCATTGATCCCTTAAGAAAAAATATAGCAACTAACAACACTCTCATATTTCCATATGATTGACCAACCTATTGCAAACATTTACCTACAAAGCGTTTTCTTCATGAAGATTACAATGATAGTGTTATACAAACACGAATTACACCTAGTAGTATTTGGTGCTCATAATTACAAGATCTGTCGTTGTTTACCTGGGTCGATCAAGTACGGCGTGATGCGTTTTATCTTTTACAAGAATCTCATAGAGACTAGTTGTGTACTTGTCCGTTTCATCGAGGTCCGTTTCCCCTCTTGCTGCAGCCCAGTAGATGGTTTTCATTCTCAATTCACCATTGACCTTCTTGGTAAATTTAGGAGGACATGATTTTCTGTGCTCTTCAAACAACAAAAGTTGAACGTCCATATTAGCCTTTACCTGTAGGGAAAATAGAAGGCATTAAAACAGTTTAAAGCTTGCAACATATATTCAGTCCGATTTTATTTACAAACGATTACAATTTAAAATTACAGTTATCAATCGTAAAAATGCGCACTTAGAATTGACATTTTCCTTTGAATCACAACTGTATGTATTAGTATAGTATAACGTAAGGAAACTCTGAAATATGTGCTTGGCAATGTGAGGTCCGAGACTTCGTTGAAACATTATATTAACATTTATCATATGTAATATATGTCGATACAATACATGAAGGGAACTTTTGTTAACTTTCACTCGTTCTTTTTGTTTGATATATAAGTTACATAGTTTAAATGTTTCAAATCTCAATAAATTACGTCTCTATCGCTTTTGTCGGATTGGTCCGGAAAATCAATCTCAGAAACAACCAGCATTTGCTAAGTGTGTCTTTTATTACATCTTCTTTCGAATTCTTCAAGTGTTCCAATAACGTTCTCATACACTCTGTACAGCAATTCCTTACTGGCTGCCGAAATATAAACATACATAAAGTAGTTGAATACACAATAGAGAGTATGCATGTTGATATTTTTAGCGTATAAACAGTGCTTAAATGATTAATTTATTAGCTGCTTTCGTTTCTGCGTTTGCATTAATTTTAATATGTTCATATGTAGAACGACAAAAATATAACGACTGTAAACGATCACTGCTAAAATGGATACACTAAACTATCAAATTCCAGTTCATTAAAAACATATCATTAAAACAGATTTGATAGAGCAAGTTTTCACTGTTCACACCATAACAGCTCTAATGGACTTATTTCAATTATACAATGTTGCCCTGAGTTTGAAGTACATTAAAAAGTACTACTTTGATATACGTTTTGAATGCTTTGCTTGAATGTTTTTAAGTTTTAACTAACCTTGCTTGTGTACCATTATTTTAAAGTTGTGTTAGCCAGCGTGGCAGCCAATACATATAATTCGACATGTGTCCTCGTTAAATAACTTATCAGACATATGTTCTCTGAATAACAGATTACCAACAACCTTATTCAGATTATGTACTTTCAGGCAATAGCGGAGCAATATTAATGTATTATTTTCAAAAATCATAGGATACAAACAGTTATTGTGCCAAAGTTCCCTGTTGATGACGCGTTACAACAAACATGCCATCATTATGGATTTTACCCGTCTGTTAGCTGTTGTTTGTTGGTATCGCTTATCTTCAAACATATGCAACAACGCTTTAATTCTCGTGAACATAAAAAGTTGTGAATTCAACTAAGCGAGCGGTCATTTGTCATTTTTTGCCTTTTACTTTATTATAGACTGACCGCTGTCTTTTTGACAATGATATATTTAACGTTTCAACATTTGATTTAAAACCAAATGCGTGCGAAACTTTCAGGTTACTTCATTAAGTATGAATCGATGATAGATTTTATCAAAAAAGTGATTTATTTGCATTGTACTTTAAGTTATTTTGGGTCAATAATATTTTAAAATCGAGTTGACAGTTACGTTAGACATATATTGAAACGATTTGAATGTATTTTCTGTTGTGCTGCATTCAAGTCCAAGCCTTATTGTCAGTTGTAAAAACGCATTGATATTGTTGCCGATTTTGATTAAAATGTACGTTTAAAATCCTAGTGTTAGGCTTATATATGTAACCCGTCCCGCCCAAAATCCAATTTATATCCTTGCGTGTTTGCAACCCGCTGTAACCAAAGGGATTCAGCTTCAATTGTTTTATGTAAATGAGCAAGTCATGTGTGTAAGAAGCTGATAGCAACAAGTACAGGTTTTGATATAACGGCTTAAATGTGTGTATTATTGTTATAACTAAACTATGTGAACAATACATCTTGTGTACCAATTGTTCAGAGACAAAGTTAATCAAAGATTTCAAGCTAAAGAATGCCCACTCTATCGGAGACATAGTTGGAACGTATGTCACAAAATGGCATGTTTGATGCATCAACAAAGCCAGCTAAACTTAATTACAGTTATTAGCATAACACAACTTACATTGTATTAACAAAGAATCTTTACTTGAAGATAACGTCAATCATACCAGTAAACACATCTTTAGTTATGATAAACCATACGCGACATTGTCCTGTGATTATCACACAAAAGGGTTGATGAAACATAAACCTGTTGTAGATCAACAGCGGTTTTGCATGTTATTACGACGCCATTTGGTATACGTAACAATTCAAGAAAATTAGTGTCGGTCGAGTTGATATAATATCCTTAACAAATATGTCATTCTTTACTAATTTTCAAATAAATATTGCTATATGCATAGGTGCTAAGAAAACCGTGCAGACAATAATTGAAATGCCGGATAACATATTTATAGGGCTACAATATAAAGAGTGAAATACCCCAGGAAATGACTAAAAGGGGGTATATCTTCACTATTTCCAAAATAGATATGTGTGTTAACACAATACATATTCGAGCAGAACAATGTTTTATCGATGAAATATTAAATAAATAAATCATAATACTCATCAAAATCCTTCCAGGAAAGTCAAACACACGCGTACAATAATAACTTTAATAAAAAGACAACTACACTATACTACCGTTATCGAAAGTGAGCATAAGTATATCGGTTATAATTGTACATTTCCTTCATAACGATCATCATTGTACTTCCATTTCGACTAGAGCTATTCCCGTGCCCACATAAAGTGCCAACGTGGACAGCATTTTATTATTATATAAAGCGTATTGAGCGTAAATGGAAAAACGTTTTTTTTTTGATAACGTAAAATGCAGTTTTAACCGTCGATATTTTTTGAATACCAAGTGGACTATTTACATGCTATATTGAATGAAATTAGAACTACATTAATGTTGTATCATATTTTGAATCAGTATTTATATCATTCAAGAGATCAAACTATGTAAATGATATACGGAAAGAAAACATTTGATTACACATTGTTATGTTTAATTACAGCATCAGATTCACCTTCCTTTTGCCGCGCAAGTTGGTCCTGTTTTTGTGTTTGTACTGGATAAAACTTGTTTGAACTTGTTTGAATTCGGTTGTAAATTTCATCGCTATAATATGAGCCTGATGTTTGAGTTTTTAGTTGATCGTTTGCTGCAAGGAAACACCATTAGTATACATGTATTCACTGCTTGCAATAAATCATTGTTAACTGCATGGAAAACAAACGCATGTACATATAAGCAACACACACGTTTTAAAACAATAATATTATTAAGAGGTTGTATTGTTTGAATTTTTTGTTTATGTTTTGTTTATGTTTTGTTCTTTTAATATGACTATTCCGATGTTATAGTTGCTGTCGAAAATATTTACATAAGCTTGAAGCTGATATCGGAACTTAATTATGTTGTTTATACGAAATATTCAAATATGCCTGTTTTGCCTACCGTCTTGCCCGTCGTCTTGAAGTTTGTCGTTTTCTCTATCGCCTTTCAGGGTAGAAGTGTGTGGCCGTTCACTTTAAAAACGATAGTATTTGCATTCTCATCAGAAATAATGGTATTACTCGTTACAATAATTAATTTAACTGAACCAATGTGTATTTGCGTGCGCTTGCAAAGATTATTACATTCATATATGCAATTGTTCTGTGTTTGTTTTTAACAAATGCATGCGGTCATTATTATCACACTAATCAATTGATGCTATTTGACAAGAATGAAGGCACAATATCATATCATTTTTTATACTGTGTTGTGGCAATATGGGGACGGATATCCTGGCACATATTGACAGAGCGAATGTTATATTCCGCCTTCTTTTCAGGGTGAATTCAAACAACAACATTCATTTATACTTATCAATATTGCTCTGAAATAACAATTCTTAACAAAAAATTTTCCACATAGTTATGAAATTCTATGCTTATAAAGCATAAACAATGTTGTTTTAATTGTTTGCTTCTTTAAAAATTTAAGAAGCAAGAACGGGAAAACTATGTACTTCAAAAAATTAGAAATCAGAAATAAATTAGAAAATTCTTCTTGTGAATAACATATACAATATGAACAAAATACAACTGTCAATTTCACGTGTTTGTTCAAATCATTCCGATTCATTTTTAGCAAAACACATTTCCTTTATACGTGTTTATAAAAACTATAATACCAAAGATTAAATGAAGAAATTGTTTTGTGCATAGTAATATTACTTTAATGTTCATATCAGACTTGCATTGACTTTTATTAAAATATGATAAGTAAATTTTACATGAAGTCAGACTACATACGGCCAATACGGACGGAAAATGTACATGTTGATAAAATATTTTCCAATCTGATTTGATATCTGCTAATTGATGATATGATCTCGTTTTATTTTCACCCATTATAGAAAGAGTATACCAAACCAGTTATTATATTCATATTATAGTTAAATTTAAAAAAGAAACATTTTGTTGTGTGAAATTTAAAAAAAAATGTCTTACCTTTCATTACGCTTCGGTTCTGTGTTCGTTTCTTGATTGTGTGCGTCAACATGGGTTGGTGCGTGTTTGCCCTTGTTATTTTCTGCGACGTTCGATTTGCTGAAGCTATAAAACAATATGTTTAGTACTATTTTCATTACCAATGTGAGTTTACATGCAATTTAAAAAAGACGCACCTATTGGCATTAAGTTAAGCGCACTTTATGTTCGCGTGCTATAGAACGGTATAACTGGTTTCCATGCAAGTGTTCGTTTGCGAATTCAGATTATTGTTAATTCTAAAAATCGCATCGGAATAATTTGTATTACAAAACTCGTGACAATTTTATCGTCAGAATCAAAATAATCCTACACAATATTTCTTTATTGCGCTCGATTGTTTGCAGAGAATTAGTGTTTTAAGTGTTACCTACATTATGACCCAATCAAATATCAAAATTATATTTTAAAAGATGCGGACAAATTAATCTTCAACAATACGTCCTTAACGAATGCTATATCTGAATATTGATTAATCAGCTTGAAATGGTTGGTCGATTTTAGCATTGGCTGTTTCGTCTTTGTTATTTTCTGGGACGTTCAGTCCCTTTCTCTATTTTATAATATACTATTCAGCATCACGTTTCTTTCTCACGCAATGCGAACAACCCAGATGCCTATAGACATCGAGGTAAACGCTGTCTACATATGAATAGGCCAAAGAAAACCTTTAAATGGTGTCCATGTTAGTATTCTTTATAATATCATGCTTAACAAACAATACATACTGTTCATGTTTTACAATTTGAAACTAAATAACTAAAGGTAGTTTACTATTCGGGATTTCTAAACATAAATCGAAAATTGTTACTGGAAATTATAATAATTACTCATCTATTTTATTTTCTTGTTATATCCTCTTGTGAACAACATATACAATATGAACAAAATACACCTGTAAATTTCACGTGTTTGTTCAAATCGATCTGATTAAGCATTTTTAGCAATACACATTTCCTTAAAACAAGCTTATACAAATTATTATACCATAGATTGAGTGTAGAAATGGTGTGTGCATAATAATATTACTAAAATGATGCTATAAGACTTGCATCGATTTAACCTATTTAGTGAAACAATACATAAATACAACCAATTGGCGATCATGGATTAAGTGCACAGTAATTTTGCCATTTGATAAGTTGATTTGAATGCCGCTGTCTTAAAGCTGTAGGTTACATGACCATAAATTACAGTAATGTCCTACCATTCAAATTTTACTTACTTTAATGCAATGCATTCTTATTCATATATATAACTGATTAATAATTTGGCGATGCGAATGGCTCAACCACATTTTTTTTAAATTACACAAAGGTCTACACGCAAGCATCTAACGATTTAGTCTTGATGTTTTTGAAAGTTGGGATGTGTAGTAAGCGCAACAATTTGTAAAATTATTATGCTTATGGCCCAGATATGTTTATGAACACAAACTATCAATATGTTCTGAATATGTAATATTATTAACAAAAAACAGTTGTTTACACCATTTATGGTGGTAACTATTTTCTGCCTAAATCAGTATTTGACCATCTTTCAAAACAAACGTATTATAGCGACTTAGTGCATTATCTTTAAGACATTCGAACGAGACTTTATATTTTTTATAAATCATCAGCAAATTGTCAAAATATTAAAATGTCTTGATAACTACAAAATAAGGTCTCCGTGGTGTAGTGGATATGGTGTCCGCCTAGTTATCGGGGGGTTTTGAGTTCGATCTCCACTGTGGGAGTGTTCTTTAGATATTCCCGGAAGACACTAAGTACTGGTTCTAGGTCCAGGAAATGGACACGAGAGGTTTAATAAGCCTTCGATGCTTTCGATGCAATCAAGCTAAATTAAATAGGTTTAAACTAACTACAAAATATAATAACAAACATAAGTTAACTTTATAAGTGAAAAAACTTGCTAATCGGAAAACAATGGTATAACGCTCAGATGAAGTATTATACGATACAGCAATAATTATTCTAAGTTGCGAATTTGAAAACGTTTACTAATCGAAAGAGGCTTCTTCTGGGGCATCGTCTGATATGATCTCAGTAGATCCATTGCTTTGTGTACTAAAAAAATAAAAGCGGATGGTGAAAAATTGTTATTCATTTATTTTGACTGTTCGTTGTTGTTATAGAGAAAACAGGTAGAAGCCATACAACTAAACTGTTATTAACGGGTTGTTTATACGATTATCATTTTACGTTTGATTTGGTTAATTACACTATCGTTCTTTTTTCTGATAAGCACCTTAAACATACATCGTATTCAATCAGATTACTACATTTACAAAATATAAAAAACACTTGATTTTAAGACATTGAAACAGTTCTTACCTGCCAACGCAAGTTCCATTTTGAATTTTGGGATGTTCTTCTTCTTCCTTATTCTTCCTTATACATGAACACCAATTGCCCATGTCTATATTGCACACTGTACTGAAAGCGAATGCACTCGATAAAGCTAATTCAAACTCCATTTCGTTATCACAATGTCCTAATAACCGTTTGCGACTCATGCGTGCATTCAGTGTATATGATAAATTGATTGAAGCTTATTTGTTTGCATATTTCAACAAACGAAGTCATTTTATAAAACGTTATTTTTACTCTTTTGAATACTGGCTATGAAAGATTTAGAAGAAACGGCGAATCATTATTTATAGCATTAAAATTAAACGTATACAAAATATCTCATTTTTGCAAAAAAGTTTAAAAACAAACGATTGAACATATTATCTGGGTACGTCTAAAACAAACATTTTCCGCACACGATTGTTTCCATCTGGTAGCATATACACTTTTTGCTGCTATAAAGCATACACGTATTCTATAGTTTATATAAGAACTCCTCGTTGTATCACAAAATATAACGACAACAACAGAACTCTCTAAATTATTCAATCGTTTTCTCGTTGAAACGCTTTATAATTTTCAGGTTTTTATATCGTACAGATGCACGGTAAATGTTCCGTATTACTGTTTCCTCAATACTATCATAACTACAACGAACATTTGCGTATCTAACACTTTTTTTATTTTGTTAATTTACCAAAACGTGAAAATGCCCCTTTAAATTACTAACACTAAAGCTACCCGGAAGATATAACCAATTGGAATGCCACATTCCAAATAACAAATCTCTGGATAGATTGGTCAAGTTATTAATTGTGGGCCTATACACATCACGTGAAGTCTGGGAAGTTTCAGTTCTGACCCTACATGTAGTGGCATGATTTCAACAATCCTTGTAGACTACCACAGCACGATGTCAAACACAAAATGGTCAAGCTTTGACCTTTCCGCTGTCAGAAGAAAATATATTTTATGCAATTAATAATAGTCTTTGTGAAGTATTTTTTTTTCCTGGGGCTTGGCATGTATTGAATCTATTGGAATGATTTGAACAAACTTTAATGGATCCCTAAACGATAATAATACCCTTTTTCCTGTATAATTATATCAAATTAACCTGCATATACTTTCCTTCAATGTCTGAATAGTCAAAACCTACCAAAGTTTATCCAAACAACTATATCATAACAAAAATTGTATAATTACTTACTCCCTAAAGTACCCTTGTGTACGTGTCTGTATTTTTAGTAATTTTTAAATCTCTGCTTTTGACATTAGTCTGCAATGTACCACATCTAGAACAGTAAACACAAGACCTTATAGCCGTGAAATATTTTGACGTTTATACTCAAAACAATTGTGTAAACATCATGAGAAAAACATACTTTTACTATATGTCTACCATTCTGATAATACGTTCTGGTCATTGTCGTTAATATTATCCGGGTACAGGCCTTGCAAGTGACATTGGAGATACGGATCGGGATTGTTATCTTGCACACATGTTAATTCGAACATTTCTACCATGTAATCAAACTTATGATTTTATTAACAAAGTAATATAACAGACACGAAAACCATACATTAAGCTTGATAGTTGACCAGTAAGTGGGATAAACTTGTGGATGATGGCATTACGCTCTTTTTATATAAATAAGTTTTAAGTTTAATACACATAAGTGTACGACTATTGAAGTATGGACCCACGCGGTACAAAATACAACGCTTACCAGATCACTAAAATTGCAACATTTATTTGATAGACGAGTAGTGTATTTTTCCGTTAGTATAAGGCGAAATCATTATGCACATACATACGACCATGTTTTCACAACTGTTTGCCCATATGTGGATGATGGTTGTGCACAACAAATGCAATAAAACGAATTATTATTGCAAAAAATAAAGTATATAGTGACGCAGACACATTTTCTTCATTATTTAAACTTGAATGCATGCATATCATAAATCGAAGACTAAACAAATTTATCACATATTAAAGATATCAGTTTGACGTTGGTCTGGGGATTGAACGTAATTTTAGATTTTAAGATACATGCACGTTAATTAAACCCCTCATCCATGCGAAAACGACATACAACGATAGCAAAGATAAAACAATGTGTCAAGCTGTACCACATTAAATGTTATATATAAACTTTGTTGGCAAATAAATACCTTTGCAATAAAACCTTTCTAAGTAAGACTTTTTTGTGTAATATAAACATGAAATATATTACACTGTCACGTCCATTATGTCGGGCAGAGTTGTATTAAACTACCCTTAAATTGTTAAAAAAAAATACAATTATTTAAACTTGGATCTAAGTATTCGATTGATCGATGAAACATTTTATGTGTTATTGGAATGATTTTCAAGACTGCAAGTTGTGTTATGTTAAGCCAGCATTTGCGATGTATGCATGCAAAGGTTAAACTAAACGATAGATTGACACATTGAACGCTACGTGATATTGTTATTTGTCCGTATGCAGTTGGCAAATAGAGTAGTTGGCATCAGAATTCTATTTTACCATTGTCACCAGAAGATCTGAAAATTAGGCTTATTCAGGATAGTGCAAATTGGAGGAGACAAAGATAAGCCATGTTATTCAGAGTCCATTTTAAGCGGGTCTTTCAAGTACGCAAATTAGCGAGAGCTTTTTTTTTTTAAATGCCATATTGAATAATACAGTTGCTTTCCGGGCCAGCTGTATCATACTCATGTTTCAAGTTCACGCTATTGGTTTACGACAAGGAGAGGTGATGTCACCTCTTTTGTTTTCACTATGTATTGAATATCTAGAGTTCTATTTGCATTGTAACGTCGATGCCGGCTTAAGCATTGATGATTTTACTTTCGTTTTGTTGCTGTTTGCTGATGATATGGAAATTATAATTATGTAAAAACCCTGACAAAAACTCGGCATTCAAAACTGTTTTTTGTATATTGATGTACATGGGGTTTATCTGTAAATACATCAAAACACAAATAATGGTTTTCCGAAAACGTGGAGCGTTATAAGCAAACGACAAATGGACCTATAATAGCAAACATATTGAAGTAGTTGATGATTTTAACTATCTAGGTACTATTTTAATAAATCAGGGTAGTTTTGTAAAAGAATAATATTGGTTTAAAATTAAAGACAGTGATACTTAACTTTATTAATGGCAAGAAAAAATGGATATCAAATGTAAAAAAACCCTGAATGATTACGTGTTTGTTAACGTGTTTGAAAATTATCACTTTGTTAACGTATGGAGTCTTAAACTATTTTAAACAATACTCTATACAATGGCTCTACACACTCGAAAGTCAAGTATTAATAATGTACAACAAATTTAAATTATCGTTTGAAATGAAAAATGATTAGATGTCTTACCTAAAAGCCTCAGATTGTACTTCTTAAGATTAAGAATGTCCTGTAATCCTTTTAGAATTCAAGTGGGAAGGTTCAGTAATAACCAACCATAGAAAGGAAATAAAATAATATATTGCAGTTGTAACTCACTAGACATAGGAAATGAATACCATGTTATACTTATCATCCCGTGTTATAACGGTATCAGAAGCAATTTATTAATTCGTATTATTTCAAGCGACCATCAGCATAAATTCCTAAGCCTTATGAGAACATTCCCAAACAAGACGTTATTACTTATCTTTGTGCGAAAGAAGCTCTTTTTAATCAGCAAGTACTTAATGATTGTTGTACATAATACGAACACGACCAGCTAATTGTTATGTTCCGCGGGAAATGTAAAAACATTTTGTATAAAGAGAATATTGACGGACACATGGACTTTCTCATTCACTTCAAGGCGTATTATCGACGATCCTAGCTCATTGCTTATGTGCTTTGACGTTTACCATTAATAATTTTATATACTACCTATCATAACGATATTTCTCTTTAAATGTAAGCTAATGTATATATAATTATGTGAGGTGTTTGTATCCGAATACATTGATATTTCTTACATGATTACTATCAGGCATTTGAGTTACTAACTGATATCAAATTTTCTATTTGTACTCATGTCCTCATGTACTCAATTAATGATTGACTCATTATTCACCCAATCGTACATTCGAACATATTAAATTGAATTTAATGCAGGGCTAGTTTTCTTAATTCACGCTTTAAATTGTGCAGTGGTAAATAAGGTTTTACCTGTTTTAATTTGTGAAATATTTTTTCAACTGTTTAGATTTATATGTAGTTAATCTAACCAAAAGATTGCACAGCTGTAGTAAAATATTGATTTTCATTAAATCGATTTCTAGACATGACAAAATATGTAAAACCATCTGGAAATTAATTCCTTATATCTTTCTAAATATCCCGACTATGGGTTCTTTAGAAAAAAATGCAAACTAATATTAATGATACTTGTATGCATGTCATACTACTGTTCGTCTTTATAAATCATCGAACAGAAGAAAGGCTAGATAGCAGTTAATGTTGCAAATATAGTTATAAGTCACTTGTTTATCAACACTCGATATTAAATTTGAAAATGTTAAAACGATAACAAGCGTTTATTGTTAATTATCATTGCTTTTTGAAGTTACAAGAGAAGACAGCAGGTTACACCGATGAGAAATCCCTTTCAATATACTCATCCACCGTACTTTTTTGTAATGGTTGAATTTTAAGAACCATAACTTTGTAAAATATATTTGATTGTTTTAAGTGTTATATCTTGTTATTGTTTTAAGGGTTATGTCTTGCTTTTTCTAGTGAAGTAAGAAAAAATATGTTCAAGAGCGCTTGCGCGACCTAAATTATCTAAACAAAATTATATTTAATGAGAGACAAACATGATTTAATAAATGCTTTTGCGTTTTTCTCAAGTAGCGCAATGGCGTTCTTATATGGACCAAATAAATGTCCTATTTACACCTGTCACTATAAAACGGTTTAATGCACAAAATTGAATGATATAAAATTATGTTCGGCATTTATCTGACATAAGTCAATCCGGATTGAAATGCGGAGACAGTTTCCACAAAGATTAGTACATCACAGGGGATTGCCAACACTTTATCACTTCAGTGCATGGTATTTTAATTATCTCCAAGAGTATCTAATTCTTCATTTGTTAACAAATTTGCGTTATTTTCTTTTTTATGCTTAATTGTTTAAACAATTATTATGTATATGTATTTATTGATTATGTATTTGGATAAATTGACTGCGTATTATTATAAGAACGGTATGTTTATTATGATAAACAAATCGGCTAAATAGTGTCAATATCATAAGTACGAAATAGAACTTTCCAGACAAATCATAAACGCATGAAATCTGAAAATACTACTCAGTGTCCATAATTACAACACAAATTGATATAACCTGTAATGTGAAAACACCAATAGTCGAAACCAATGTGCATCTACTTCTGTGGGAATTTTGTTTAAGTTTCGGTTTCATTTTTGTCGAACTTCTTAATCGTTATGTTTTCGGCAAATTATTATGTCATTTGGTCACTGTGTTTTAATAAAAATGATATTGACGAGATAATTTTCCTTACGCCTTTGGTTAATCCGGTACGAAAAACAAGCCACAATGTCATTTGAACGTCGAAATTATTAAAACCTAACCAAAGGTGTCATTGGTATTGCTTTAGAAAATTATCGGTGAGTTTAACCCTGTACTTCAGACCGTGATAAACCTACCTTCAACCAGTCTCAAATAGTTATGCATAATGATCCGTTTTATCTACATCTCAATGTCGTCATTGAATCAGCGGTTTGTTGTAAAATGCTACGGATTAAAACTCGCCTCAAAGCAAATAAACTACAATTCGAAATACCAATAAGAATCACATATTTTTGTTAAAATGGCTAGTATAACATGATCAAACATTGCGTTCAAAACGGTTGCAGTGACCTGTGATAAAGTGTCACCAGCTATCTTGATCTGGACGAGACGACAAAAAGATAAAATTATGAAACCAGAACGTGTCCTCATTACAACAAAATGTTTTAAGAGAAGTATTGTGTGTACTTAACACGATAAGTGCGACACAACTGTTCGAAACAATTAACAATCAATTGAAAGATTGCATTGAATTTTTTACTTTGGCGTACTACAAACTACCAAAAGAAAAGCAGATTTGGTTACATGTATTTAATTGTTTTACTTAATGCGCAACTGTATTACCGTTATGCAAGTAATGTGGAACCTCTTGCTTTTTTGGGATACCAAATCTCGTTCAACAAGTATGCCAGTAGTTTCTTTATAAATTATTTTAAAATGTTGACCATGATGTATACTATTAACACTTTTGCTTGTGAAATCACCTTTATGAAAATCAGTTAATAGAGCGACATAGGTATGATTAAAATTCCCCAAACAGTGTGTGCCATGCAGTAAAATTTAGTTCATCGATGCAGTTAATTACGTTGCAATCCCGTTCTCATACGGTGATTGGTGTATGTTAAACATTATATAAGCAATGCTCGTTATGACAAAGTAATATAACGATAAAAACAGAACATTCACAATTAGCCAATCGTTTCGAGTTTATATAATTTTTAGATTCTTAATCGTCAAAATATGCATTTGACATGTCAATATACACTTTGACCCATCACAAAATTGCTACAAAAGATATGTTGAATGATCCAGGTACGGTACAAGGTACTTTATAACATATCAAAAGTTTACCGAAATTGGACCTCCGGAAAGTTGTTGTTTTTTCAAGATGGCCGCCACAACCTACTTATGATTATAACTATGTAACTATCCACTCAAAATTGATGATTATGGTGTCTTAACTTAGGTTTCGGGGGTAAACGAATACTTTAATATCATCAGACATAGTGTGAATATATAATGTTACACAAATATCCAACATGGCGTCCAAAAATAGGCACCGCCACAATAAGAAGGACCACACGTACATAACGTTTGACTCAAAGTGATGATTTTTTTTAAATGTAAAACGCAACATATTTGGAAACAAAGAAAACTTTGATTCGATATCACAAGCAGTTGAATAATCGAATACGAATACGAATATTTATTTGCAGTCAAAGGCCACCAGCCCATTATACAGACAGTGTAATTACATTATTATATAAAATAAACTCAGTAGTTAAATAATACAAAGTCATATGATGCAACACACACATGCACTTTTATAGAACAAATACTGCTATACATTATAATTTCAAAAATGTTTAATATCAAAATGCAAGTATAAACATATTTACAAGGTAAGCCACAGATTATGATTCATTATCTATGCCAAACAATGTAATTATGCAGTTTTTTAACCAAGACATGGTTTACCTAATAATGAAATACCTATGACAAGTTAGCATGCACAATAGTAACATACGAATAAAGTAATCTAAGAATCATTAATCATTATCAAATATGAATAAACAATTTAATACAAGCATGCAGTATTAAAATGAAAGCTAGTTTGCATAATAATTACGTAATTATTACATATTAGAAGGCACATAAATATATATGTGTATAATTTATGGCAGTCTAAATACATGGGATTTACATTTTGGACATCTTATCATGAAATTCAATTTATGACATTCCGCTGTCCATTATTAACTGATACACAATCACCTTTGTTCGTAGTATTTGAATCAGAGCGTTTAAGTAACATTACTACTCAAAATCAACAAAAATTTCGTACAATATTTCGTAAAATAAAAAGCTAAACAATTAAAAAGCATTGTTCCTTTTGGCCATTGTCGAAATTTCAACGCCAGGTGTTGTCTGGTAAAATAGATGTTTGTTAATACAAAATGCTCGTTTTATTATGGTTTAACAAGTTACCATTTTAGTGTTCGTGTGTCGTATCAATAGATATATTCAAAGGAAATTAACATGGAATTTATTGTGGTCACAAATTAATAAAAATGAGCATTTTGTATCAACAAAAATCTATGTAATCATACCACATCTAGCGTTGAAATTGTGGCTATTGCTATAAGGAACACTGATTGTTTAGGTGTTAGGTGTAAACTTTATTTTACGAAATACGTTACGAAATTTTCGTTGATTTTGAACGTTATAAAGACTTTAAACTGTCCATATTGTCCTCCTCGTCTTCAGTACAGACCTGTTTTGAATTGTTTGGATTGTCACAGTTTTCAGTTTGGCAAGAGCAACATGCTGTGCAGGGGAGTCCATAGCGCTTGCAGCTGAATAGAGAGGATTTACATCCTACAGAACTGTTGCAATGGCTGATTTTCAATAGCTCGTCAACTGCAGCATTGCTTTGTGTCATGATTGGAAATGATAAGTCATTTTCCTGTTTCCATAGCCACGCAGTGGGAATCATATTGTTTGTAATCCCCATCGACACTACAATTTGATAGTATACGCAATGGCAATGAAAAATTCTGTTTCATATGATGTTGGGGGGAGTCGCACAGATGTGACACATATTTTAGCAGTAGCAACTTTCTTTGTGAAAATATTATTGCGCTGTGATTCTAAGGAATCATTGGGCTTTCCATCACACAGATCCACCATCAAGCATTTTCCAAGATATGATATGTCCTCAAGAGACTTGGTCTGGCACAGGTTTTATTAATTTCCGGAAGACTTTTTACAGACGCTGAAATTCCTTGAAGTTGAATCACAACCTGTGTTAGTGAGAACAAAGAGCAACTCATTGCACACTTCGTCCCCTTAAAGTTTTTTTCGAAAGGATAATGTTTAAACGTTGTGTTCCTTTGAATGTGTGTTTACATCAGAACGGAATAAGTTGGTCTGATTAACAGTGTGATGCTATGACGGGATCTTCCCACTGTTGCTTTGACCTTGTCTCTGGTGTATATTGTCTTTGATAGAAGGACCGTTTTTCTTACCATCAAGCTCATCTGTCGCTGACCGTAATGCCTTACAGTAAAATCTGCATACTTCTCTATTGCGTTATATGCGTCGCCCTATTCCTATCGTAACGATGAATCAAAGAGCCACTATCAAGCACGAAACAATCTTTTCAGGAATACAGTTCATCACAGCGTCACAGGCTGCTTTACCTAGTATGTTCTTGGCTTTAAAGAGGGCAGGAGGGTGGGGCTTAGTTCACACGGCAATACGTCTTCTAGGGAAAGATCTTCAGATGTTGACACTTCCAAGAAACGCTGGAACAGAAGGGCATAATCAATAGCACGGTATTTAGCAACCTTAACAGCGTAGCCATTCCCAAGAGTTTTTGCTCTGCCTTTTCGTTTAAATTTATTAGCAAAGGTCGACTTTCCTTTGTTCTTATCATGTTGTTCCAAACCTCCTGAAATGTATCAATATTCACATCTGGCCAGGCCACTATCCCATTGACAATGTTTCTCATTAGAGTTAGATCAGCTGTATAGGGTGAGCAGGTTGTAATCTTAGTTTGCATTTCTCGAGATCAGAACCATCTCTTTTGGTAAATTTTTGATATGATAAACTTGGCATTATACCCTACCAAAAAACAGTTTAAATAACTTGTGTAACAATTGTTGGGGGTTGGATAGGTTTTTTTTCAGTATAATAATTTTAGAGCGTGGTAAATGTTCTTTATTATATACCTGTTTAATGCTTTTAACAAAATACAGGTTGTATCAATCGTTGATATAAAAAATCCCGTATTACGCTACTCGCTGTTTCCATTTCCGTATTACCATACTAGCCGGACTACTTCGACCAATTTAATGACGTCACATTACACGCACCGAAAATAGAAATATTTTATATTACGAATTATATTACGTAAGACATCGTGCGACGTCATTTCTGTGACAAAACACAATAGTTTTATCTTAACTCTGTAAGGACATGTCGGACGTGGTGTTTTTTAACAGTAAACTATGTGTTAAAAACGTATTTTGGAGTGTGTGTTTATCATGCATACATGTATATTTCGATAGGAATGCAATAAAATAGTGTGGTTTAAACTAAGTTTCGATAAAGACATGGAAGATAGAAGTGGAAGTGCATATCGTTTAAACGTTTTTGTTATAAACATCGGATTAAAGTTGTCAACTTAATTGTAATAAAAATTGGATTAACGATGGCATTAAGGTAAGCGTGTCGGAAAACTGTGTTTTCCCGGTTCGAATGTTTACACATTTATTTACATAAACTGTATTTATATGCGTCTTAAATAAACTATGGCGTACCGTTTTAGTAATTGTTTTGTCAGTTTTGTTAAAGTAAAAATACATTTGTTAACTGTTTTCGTTAGTTGTTGTATATAATAAAAGGACTATTACGCTAGTCAATTGTTCCAAGAGTTTGTATCACTCGAGTGGCTTGTGACATGACGTATCACACAAGAGGATTATTACTGTTCCCTCGCAAAATTCATAACTGCAACGAACATTCGCAAATCCGAAACCTGTTTTTTCTTTTATTTTTTGAATTTACCAAAACGTGAAAAGGTCCCTTTAATACCTAAGTTGAGGTAATCAATCAGCCAATTCACTGAAATGTACCGTAAAGAACGCGGAAAAAAACACAGGGCCTGCTATACTCTTGAAGAAAGAAACGCAAATATACGCAGCACAACTTTTACATTTTCAAGCTTATCAAAAACATATTTCAAAGTAAAGACCGTTACATTAATTCATTAATTTGTCGAAATAAACGTTCGCCGCATCTCTTTTACGCTAACGGTGGATATTATCCGTATCCCTATCCTTATCCTTATCAAATATGTTGTGAAATGATTCAGCAACCTCAACTCCGGTTTTACTCTTTAATGGAACAAACAAAACTTTACAAACCTATCACCGATTGGCAAAGAGAGTTAAAAGAAGCAACGTCAAGTGCGATAAACGCACTGCCAGCAGCATTAACAGCTAGCGCATAAGAAAATGCCAATGCAATGTCTTTTCCTCAATACACAAGCATACAGGCACAAGAGGATAAGGGACCAGCGGAAACATTGATAGAACTAGGTTCAATAGCAACTGAATACTTGAGATCGATGGCGAGCAAAACACTCAGGGATAAAACATTTGGACTGTATGATAGAAGTGGTGTTTTTATATCGGAGATTCACAGATTACACTATCTTTGGATGATATTATTGTTGGAAAAATGAAATATGATGGAACCCCCGGTCTTTGGGAGCTAATCACATCGAAATATCCTGATTCCAATATATATATACTACACAAGACATTGACTCCTACAAAACAAGTTTACTAAGCACCAACGCCATTGTGAATCTTCAAACGGGAAAAGTTAGATCTATTTCTGGAAAGAAGTACAGAAACATTATTAAACCAATATTCGATATGTATGTAAAACCTAAAAGGTAACAAAAATACCTTCATTAGTCAAGAAGAAAGGAGAAGGAATAGCGTTAATGCCTTCTGATCCAAACACACTTGTTCAAATGATTACATTACGAGTTGCGAGTCATCATGCAGGCAATACTGGAGTAAGAAATGAAATCGTGGACATAGCATATGAACTAAAGAGACAAGAGGTAATAGACAAAGAATCGTATAAGAAATTAATGTTGCGTATTAAAAAAAAAGATTGTTACCACTAAAAGAAGGTATATCAAAAACACGTGATTGGAGGTGATGGAATGTTTGATACTGTCTCGAATTTCTTAAAGCGAATGGTAGGATCAACTGCAGCCAAAAAGATTGCAAATGTCGCAAAAACGGTGTCATCGAAAGTGAGTAGCGCATCGAAATCAAAACTAGGTAAAGAGGCTATCGAAGCCGGAAAATCGGTTGTAAAAGAAGCGGATCAAAGCTAAGGATTTGTTTATGGATATAATGCACCAAAAATCGAGAAATAACGCGAGAATTAACGCAAGAATCAAGGGATGTGTTTGCGTCTCTCATAAATATGGGTTCCAATAAAGCAACAAACATTAACAAGTTGATTGTGGGTTCAGGCGTCGGGGTAAAGAGAGGGAACGCAAGGGCAAACGCAATATCAATTTAAGATCTTGTAAAATGTTGAACACAGGATCCGGTCTGCGTCTGGCTTAATAAATAATATATTTATTAATAAAAATAGCAACAATGTCGAGCGAAATATTAAATTTAACGGAAGCTAAAACCATTGACGAATCCATTGAAAAATATGAGTTTAAGGCGTGCGAGCCTGTCAGTGGTACGAATTTTAATTCATCGGGTACTATTACTATCGATATCGGGTTGTATGATGTGTTTGCTCATCCTGCGGAATCGTACCTACTCATTGAAGGTAGACTAACAAAAGATAGTGCTGGTGCTGCATACGCAGACGATGAAGT